>NC_053500.1:5159539-5244539 GCF_905171775.1 Rana temporaria | reverse complement strand
AAAGTGAGGCAAATCCTCCAGGACAGTTGTCACCGGAACAAATGTCCCCATTGGAAGATTTCCTCTCTATATCTGTTCTGGTGACCACTCTAACATTTTGGTCTCCTTGGTGAACTTCCCTTCACTTCCTGTCCCGCAAGGATGAGAGAGGAAGTTCCTCCAAGGGACTGAGAACCAGAGAAAATGTCTACATTGGAAGATTTCCCCTGTTCTGGTGACAACTCCAAAATGTTGGTCTCTATGGTGAACTTCTCTTCACTTCCTGTCCACTAAGGAAGGGGGAAAGAACTCCTCCAAAGTGAGGCAAATCCTCCAGGACAGTTGTCACCAGAACAAATGTCCCCGTTTGGAGATTTCCTCTCTATTCCTGTTCTGGTGATAACTCAAAATTAGGTCTTGTTGGCGAGCTTCCCTTCACTTCCTGTCCCCTAAGGAAGAGAAGAGGCACCCCTCCAATGTGAGGGAAATTCTCTCAGACAGTTGTCACAAAAAACAAGTGTCCCCATTGGAAGATTTTACCTCCAAAACTGTTCTGGTGACAACTTGTGGTCTAACTGGTGAATATCTCTTCACTTCCTGTCCCCTGAGGAAGAGGGAAGAACTCCTCCAAAGTGAGGCAAATCCTCCAGGACAGTTGTCACCAGAACAAATGTCCCCATTGGAAGATTTCCTCTCTATATCTGTTCTGGTGACAACTCCAACATTTTGGTCTCCTTGGTGAAATTCCCTTCACTTCCTGTCCCGCAAGGAACTGAGAACCAAGGGACTGAGAACCAGAGAAAATGTCTACGTTGGAAGATTTCCCCTGTTCTGGTGACAACTCCAAAATTTTGGTCTCTTTGGTGAACTTCTCTGCACTTTCTGTCCACTAAGGAAGGGGGAAAGAACTCCTCCAAAGTGAGGCAAATCCTGCAGGACAGTTGTCACCAGAACAAATGCCCCCATTGGAAGATTTCCTCTCTGTTCCTGTTCTGGTGACTACTTCCTGTCCCGCAAGGATGAGGGAGGAAGTTTCTCCAAGGGACTGAGAACCAGAGAAAATGTCTACATTGGAAGATTTCCTCTCTATATCTTTTCTGGTGACAACTCCAAAATGTTGGTCACGTTGGTGAGCTTTCCTTCACTTCCTGTCCCACAAGGAAGAGGGAAGAAATCCTCCAAAGTGAGGCAAATCCTCCAGGACAGTTGTCACCAGAACAAATGCCCCCCATTGGAAGATTTCCTCTCCATTCCTGTTTTGGTGACAACTCCAAAATCTTGGTCTCTTTGGTGAACTTTTTTTCACTTCCTGTCCCCTAAGGAAAGGGGGAGGAACTCCTCCAAAGTGAGGCAAATCTTCCAAGACAGTTGTCACCTGAACCGTTGTCCCCACTGGAAGATTTCCTTCCTGTTCCTGTTCTGGTGACAACTCCAAAATCTTGGTCTCTTTGGTGAACTTTTTTCACTTCCTGTCCCCTAAGGAAAGGGGGAGGAACTCCTCCAAAGTGAGGCAAATCCTCTCAGACAGTTGTCACCTGAACCGTTGTCCCCACTGGAAGATTTCCCTCCTATTCCTGTGCTGATGACAGCGCATACATTTGGTTTCTGTCTCGGGGACACAGTGGCCCCCAGCACAAATGGGGGTAAATCTCCCCTGCGGGGACACCGACTGGGATTCTAACACCCTAAGGCGATGACGCCAATGGTTAAAAGGCGAACGTTCTGTTTACGAATCTGCATGTCAATGCTCGCGGTTTAAGCGGAAAGAACGTCCCCGGCTCTCGCCCTGTGTGGGTTCGAGTGACTTTTGCCGCTGCGCGTCTGCATTTCACGCCGTCTGCGGTGAGGGTGGTGCTGGTTAAGTAGACAGCTGGTGCTGGAATGAGATGGTGGCTTTATAAAGGGCAGACAGGGAGGGGTGTGCCGCCGCTGTCCTCGCCTGTCACGTTCCCGCGTCTGATGGCACACAGGTCACCTCCCATCTGACCCCCTTTTACTCATACGAGTCTGCAGCCGCCGCCGCAGACGGCAACAAATGGGAAGTCAATCTGTGGACAGTGTCTCCTAATAGCTTTACACCGACACCCCTTCACCGCCGAAATACGACGGGAGGAAAAAAAGAGTTCATACGCTGCACGGACGGCGCTATTTTAGATTGTAAGCTCTGGTGGCAAGTGTTTTATTATGTTCTCCCTTATATGCTTACTTTATTTAACTGGAAGATTTACCCCCCCCCCTTCATGACTAGCCCATTTAATTTTATTTTTTTTGCGTCGCTTTAACTGACAATTGCGCGGTCGTGCGACGTGGCTCCCAAACAAAATTGACGTCATTTTTTTCCCCACAAATAGAGCTTTCTTTTGGTGGTATTTGATCACCTCTGCGTATTTAAATATTTGCGCTATAAACCAAAATAAACCGAAAAAAAAATATTAAAATATTTTTTACTTTTTGCTATAAAAAAACATCCAATTAAAAAATGTAAAAAATCGAATTTCTTCAATTTAGCCCCGATATGTATTCTGCTACATATTTTTTGTAAAAAAAAAATCCCAATAAGCGTTTATTGATTGGTTTGCGCAAAAGTTAAATTGTCTACAAACTATGGGATATTTTTATTTATTTATTTTTAATAGTAATGGCGGCGATCAGCGACTTATAGCGGGACTGCGATATCGCGGCGGAAAGTCTGACACTAAGGGCCAGGTCCAGAGAGAATTGGATCCGCGCAGCGTATCAGAGATACGCTACGCCGCCGTACCTTACCTGGCGGAATTTCAAATCCTCAACGATTTCGCGCCGTAAGTTACGGCGGCGTAGTGTATTTCTGGCAGCGGAATTCAAATCGGCGATTAGGAGGCTTGTTTCATTTAAATGAAGCGCGTCCCCGCGCCGAATGAACTGCGCATGCGTCGTCCAGAATTTTCCCGCCGTGCTTTGCGCGAAATGACGTCGCAACAACGTCATTTTTTGAACTTAGACGTGAGTTACGTCCATCCCTATTCACAGACGACTTACGCAAAAAAAAAAAAAAAAAAAAAATTTTGACGCGGGAACGACGGCCATACTTAACATGGCAAGTCTATCTATACGCCGCAAAATACCAGCTTTAACTATATGCCGGAAAAAGCCGACTACAGACGACGTTAGAAAATGCGACGGCCGCGCGTACGTTCGTGGATAGTCGTAAATCGTTAATTTGCATACCCGGCGTGGAAAACATAGCAAACTCCACCCAGCGGGCGCCAAAGTATTGCATCTAAGATCCGAAGGCGTACGAAGCCATACGCCTGTCGGATCTTACCCAAATGCCGTCGTATCTTGGTTTGAGGATTCAAACTAAAGGTACGACGCGGGAAATTTGAAAGTACGCCGGCGTATCAGTAGATACGCCGGCGTACTTGCTCTGTGAATCTGGCCCTTACTGACACTTTGTGGGAACCAGTGACACTAATACAGTGATCAGTGCTAACAAAAAATGCACTGTCACTGTACTAATGAAACTGTCTGGGAAGGGGTTAACATCAGGGGCGATCAAACGGTTCACTGTGTGCCTAGCCAGTGTTTGCGCACTGTGGAGGAGGTGCTTTTACTAAAGGGAAGACATGGATCCTTGTCTCTGCTTTTCAGGAAATAGTCATCTATCCTGAAGAAACTGCCATCCGCGGTGGGTCACGTGATCAGAGTCATGGCACTAGTCATCTATCCTGAAGTAACTGTCATCAGGGGTGGGTCACATGACCAGAGCCATGGCACTAGTCATCTATCCGGAAGTAACTGCCATCAGGGGTGGGTCACGTGATCAGAGCCATGGCACTAGTCATCTATCCTGAAGTAACTGCCATGAGTGGTGGGTCACATGACCAGAGCCATGGCACTATTCATCTATCCTGAAGTAACTGCCATCAGCGGTGGGTCACGTGACCAGAGCCATGGCACTAGTCATCTATCCTGAAGAAACTGCCATCAGTGGTGGGTCACATGACCAGAGCCATGGCACTAGTCATCTATCCTGAAGAAACTGCTGTCCGTGATTAGTCATGTGACCAGAGCCCTGGCAACAGTAATTTCTCCTGAAGAAGCCGCCCTCAAAGGTGGGTCACGTGACCAGAGCCATGGCGAACATAATTTATTCGTCCTCAAAGGCGAGTCACATGACCAAAGTCATGGCACTAGTCATCTATCCTAAAGAAACCACCCTCAGTGGTGGGTCATGGGACAAGAGTCATGGTAGTAGCCATCCATCCTGAAGAAACCGCCATCAGTCATGGGCCATATGACCAGAGTCAAGACAATAGTCACCACTCCTGGAGAAACTGCCCTCAGCGGTGGGTCACGTGTCCAGAGCCATGACAATAGTCATCTCTATGCTCTATGAAGAAGCCGCCTTCAGCAGAGGATCATGTGACCAGTGCCATAGCATAAGTCATCTATCCTAAAGAAACTACACTCAGCAGTGGGTCATGTGACCAGATTCATCATGGTAGTAGCCATCTATCCTGAAGAAACCGCCTTCAGCAGTGGGTTCCTTTCCAGTATAGCGTGCCATCAACCTCTAAACAATTTTTGCAGGTCGACATTTCTCTGCGGTAAACGTTACTCAACATAAACAGTCATCTCTCCTATAGAAACTGTCCTCAGCAGTGGGTGACCTGACCAGAGTCATGGTAGTAGCAATCCATCCTGAAGAAACCGCCATCATCGATGGGCCATATGACTGGAGTCAAGACAATAGTCATCTATCCTGAAGAAACTGCTCTCAGCTATGGGTCATGTAACTAGAGTCAAGACAATAGTCACCTTTCCTGAAGAAACTGCCCTCAATGGTGGGTCACGTGACCAGAGCCATGACAGTAGTCATCTCTCCTGAAGAAGCTTCCTTCAGCAGTGTGTCATGGGACCAGAGCCAAGACAATAGTCATCTAAACAAAAGAAACTGCCCTCAGAGGTGGGTCATGTGACCAGAGCCAAGACAATAGTCATCTAAACAAAAGAAACTGCCCTCAGAGGTGGGTCATGTGACCAGAGTCATGGCAGTAGCCATCTATCCTGCAGAAACTGCCCTCATTGGTGGGTCATGTGAAAAAGGTTATCTGGCGCTGAACACCCCAGTAAAAGATGTTGGCACCGCCATTTTATCTCTCAAATACTCTGCAAAACCTGCTAAATAAAGGTATCGGCAAGTATAATAATGGCCACCAGCAGGACTGTGGCACACTGTGATTTTATGCAGGCACAACCAACAGCAATTTTACATTGTGAGGTAAAATTTTAAATTCACAAATTATTCTTGTGGTCTAAACAGCCACCCCCTCCTTCCCAGGGACAGCATTCCCCTCAGCTGACAAGCAAGCGGCCATTTTGTCTCTTTCAGCACTCTACATGTTTAGCGTAATACCTGATCTGACGCACTGAACTGTGAGGTAAATTTTTTATTCACCTACCATTATTTTTGTGGTCTAGGCCTCCCCTGGACAGTAATCCTCTCACAAGACAAGCTGCATGACAGACATGTTATATCTTCCATCACTTTCCATGTTTAGAGCTATGTGGCCCGACCTGACGCACAGAACTGTGAGGTAAAGGCCTCTCCTGGATGGCATTTCCCCCAAATAAAAAGCTGCACAGCAACCATTTTGTCTCTTATAGCACTCTCCATGTTTAGCATTATGTGGCTTGAACTGACATATTGTACAGTGAGGTAAATAAATATAGTATTTACGTACCATTCTTGTTGTGGTTTAGGCCTCCCCTGACAGCATTTCCCTCAGCTGACCAAGCAAGTGGCAACACGGCGACCATTATGTCTCTTCCAGCACTCTCCATGTTTAGCATTATGTGGCCTCGCCTGACATATTGAACTGTGTGAGGTAAATTTAAAGAGTAACTCCACTGGAAAGCCTTTCACTCAGCCGACAAGCTGCACGGTGGCCATTTTGTCTCTTCCAACACTTTCCATAACCTGACCTGTCACACTGAATCATGAGGTAAATTCTGTCAGCTGCTTAACATGATATGTGTAGAAGTAATCCCTGTTGTGGTCAGACATTCATTTAAAGAGTAACTCCACTTTTGCTAAAACAAATTCTGTACATTGCAGGGATTTTAACAAACCTTGTTGCAGATTCCTACTTTTTGTTCTTCTGAAGAAATAGCTGTTTGTCTGTCTGTGTCCATGTCCAAGTGAATCTGTATGGGAGTGGTTTTATAATTATCAATCAGCTGCTGCACCTGCAGCACCTGCAGGGCTCTAATGAGGAAAGTGGCAGGGTCTGCATTCCTTTAGATGTGATTTCTCTTTCATACCTCCCAACATTTTGAGATGGGAATGAGGGACACCTACTAGCAAATGTATGTAGGCATAGGACACGATCCCTGCCACACCCCCTTAAAGGAGAATTAACCCAAAAACAAAGGTTAATTAAATCCACAAGGGCTTTTTTTTACTACTACTATTCCCTTATATTTGCTTTTAAAATGCACAAATGCAGCAATTTAGGATTTGGATGAAAGGTTTAGCACTGGAAAACACTTTTTGAAAGCTAAAAATTAAATTTTATATATATACAGTAACTATATAGATCAGACCAAAATGAGGGACAAAGGAGGTGGAAAGAGGGACAGAGGGACATTGCTCCAAATCAGGGACATTTAGGATCTATGGTATCTCATCAAAAATTACATTTTTGTTACAGGGGATGCCTAAATCTGATCGCCTTGTACACACGATCGGAATTTCCGCTGAAAAAAGTCTGATGTAACTTTTTCATCGGAAATTCTGATCGCGTGTGGGCCCCATCTGACTCTTTTCCGTCGGAGTTTAGAAATAGAAGATTTTTTTTTTTTTCCTGATGGAAAAAAATCCGATAGGAAATTCCTACCGTCTGTGTGGAACTCCGACGGAGAAAAAAACATGCATGCTCAGAAAGTCGACGCATGCTCGGAAGCATTGAACTTCATTTGGCACAGAGAGCATGCAAATACGCAGCCCCTGGGCGGCCGGGCCTTGGCACTGAGCGGCCTCATATTTGCATGCAATAGCGCCAACAGTGCTGTGCCGAGAGCGCACGCCGTGCACAGTGACTGGCGACTCACAAAAAGTTCCAGTTCACTGTTCGCGATCAAGACTTTTCCGATCGTGTGAGTGCCGTGGCAGCCAATCACGTCGGTGTCACATGGCCATAAGCCCTGCCCACCACACATAGCAAACGCCTTAAAGGGCCGGGGGAAGTCGGTGCAAAGGGGTTACTAAAATTCAATTAAAATATGACTTTTGTAGCAACTGTATACACTATGGCCCAGATTCTCAAGAGATACGACGGCGTATCTCCAGATACGCCGTCGTATCTCTGAGTTGCGCCATCGTATCTATACGCCTGATTCTTAGCATAGATTTCCCTTAGATCCGACAGGCGTAAGTCTCTTATGCCGTCGGATCGTAACTGCATATTTACGCTGGCCGCTAGGGGCGTGTACGCTGATTTACGCGTCAAAATATGTAAATCAGCTAGATACGCAAATTCACGAACGTACGCCCGGCCGACGCAGTACAGTTACGCCGTTTACGTTAGGCTTTTCCCGGCGTAAAGTTACCCCTGCTATATGGTGGCGTAAGTGCGGCGTACCAATGTTAAGTATGGCCGTCGTTCCCGCAACGAAATTTGAAAATTTTATGTCGTTTGCGTAACTCGTCTGTGAATGGGGCTGGACGTAATTTACGTTCACGTCAAAACCAATACGTCCTTGCGGCGTATTAGGAGCAATGCACACTGGCAGATTTCCACGGACGGCGCATGCGCCGTTCGTGAAAAACGTCAATCACGTCGAGTCACAGAACATTTACATAAAACACCCCCTGTTCCAAATCCCCCCCTGTTCCAAATTTGAATTAGGCAGGCTTACGCCGGCCTATTTACGCAACGCCGCCGCAACTTACGGAGCAAGTGCTTTGAGAATACAGCACTTGCCCATCTAAGTTGCGGAGGCGTAACGTAAATAGGTTACGTTACGCCCGCACAAAGTTACGCCAAACTACGAGATTCTGACCCTATATATTTTTTTATTTTTTGTGAATTATTTTCCCACAAAAGTGGAGTTAGCTTTTAATGTTTACACACCACTCTTGTTGCAGTTTAGGCCTACCTTGGAAAGAACTTCCCTCAGCTGACAAGTTGCACGACAGCCATTTTGTCTCTTCCAACACTTTCCATGTTTAGCATTATGTGGCCTGAAACTGACATATTGCACTGTGAGGTAAGTTTAATATTTACGTACCATTCTTGTTATGGTTTAGGCCTCCTCTGACGGCATTTCCCTCAGCTGGCCAAGCAAGTGGCAACACGGCAGCCATTACTCTCCATGTTTAGCATTATGTGGCCTGGCCTGACATATTAAACTGTGAGGTTAATTTAAAGAGTAACTCCCCTAGAAAATACTTCCCTCATCAGACAAGCTGCACAGTGGCCATTTTGTCTCTTTCAACACTTTCCATGCTCAGCATCATGTAACCTAACCTGACACACCGAGCCATGAGGTAAATTCTGTCAGCTGCCTAACATGAAATGTGTAGAAATAATCTCTGTTGTGGTCAGACATTCACCTGACAGAAACGGAACTTGTTTCCTTGACTACTTTCTAGCAGCCATCCAGCAGAGCCCGCCATGGCTTCTGAGGTTTTCTGAGGTAAATGTAATGCCCCGTACACACGATCTGATTTTCTGTCGGAAAAACCTTGGATGTTTTTTCCGATGGAATTCCTCTCAAGCTTGGCTTGCATACACACTGTCACACAAACGTTCTCTGAACTTTCGACCGTCAAGAACGCGGTGATGTACAACACTACGACGAGCCGAGAAAATGAAGTTCAATGTTTCCGAGCATGCGTCAAATTGTTTCTGAGCATGCGTCGGAATTTTGCGCGTCGGAATTGCTACTAGGGTTTCCACCTTTTCTTCAAGTCAAACCCGAACACTTTTGCGGCGCACAGCAATTTTTTTTTTATAGTATAAACTATACATATATTTTGCTATTAAATAACATTTCTAATCATATGAAGTTAATAACAAGAGTTCCCCTTTATATCAGAGTCCACAGAGTTCCCCTTTATATCAGAGTCCACAGAGTTCCCCTTTATATCAGAGTCCACAGAGTTCCCCTTTTACATCAGAGTCCACAGAGTTCCCCTTTTACATCTGAACTTGCAGAGTTCCCTTACACTGTACGGGGGAGACTCTGCAGACTCTAACATAAGGGATGCTCTAAATAATGTGTCCGGGTTTCAGGCAGTCTGAAACCTGGACGCATGATTCCAAACCCGAACTGTCCGGGTGAATCCTGGACAGGTGGCAACCCTAATTTCTACAGACAATCGGAATTTTCGATCTGAATTTTTCCCGTCTGAAAAATTGAGAACCTGCTCTCAATCTTTTGCTGGCAGAAATTCCGACAACAAAAGTCCGATGGAGCATTCACATTGTCGGAATTTCCGACCAAAAGCTCACATGGGACTTTTGCTGGCGAAATTTTCGAGCGTGTGTAGGCAGCATTATGTTTTGCGGGCACAGAAATTGAGTGTGGACTTCCCAGATTGGAGGCCAGGAGCCATTTTTAAGTGGCCTAAACTGACATATTGCACTGTGAGGTAAAGTTAATATTCACCTACCATTCTTGTTGTGGTTTAGGCCTCCTTTGACAGTATTTCCCTCAGCTGACAAAGCAAGTAGCAACACAGCAGCCATTATGTCTTTTCCAGCATTCCTCATGTTTAGCATTATGTGGCCTGACCTGAAATATTGAACTGTGTGAGGTAAATTTAAAGAGTAGCTCCCCTGCAAAGCCCTTCCCTCAGCTGACAAGCTGCACGATGGCCTCTTTGTCTCCTCAACACTTTCCATGTTTAGCATTATGTAACCTGACCTGACACACCAAACCATGAGGTAAATTCTGTCAGCTGTCTAACATGAAATGTGTAGAAACAAACCCTGTTGTGGTCAGACATTCACCTGACAGAAACGGAACTTGTTTCCTTGACTACATTCCAGCAGCCATCCAGTAGAGCCCGCCATGGCTTCTGAGGTGTTCTCAGGTAAACTTCACTTTTTCCAAGCACAGAAATTCTTCTCTGAGGCATTCAGCACAAACACGGAGTGCACTGGCCAAGCGGACTTCCCAGATTGGAGGCCAGGAGCCATTTTGATGTGGCCTGTCCAGCAGACAGGTACCCTTTCTGTGCCCTTTGAAAAGATTTTCTGTGGTAAAAATATTTGAATTCATCACTTACCTACATAGAAATAATATTCCTTGTGGTTCAAAAGAAGGATAACTCCACTGCAAATGTTTGTTGGACTGATTGCAAGGCTGGTATGGGTCTTGGGTCAGGAGTCATTTTGATGTGGCTCCTAACTTTTGCGCAAACGAATCAACATACGCTTAGTGGGATTTTTTTAACCCAAAATATGTAGAACAATACATATTGGTTTGAATTTATGAAGAAATTTGATTTTAAAATATTTTTATTGGATATGTTTTATAGCAGAAAGTAAAAAAATATAGTTTTTTTTTTCTAAATGGTCAGTTTTTTATTTTATTTTATTTATAGCACAAAAAACTAAAACCCCAGCGGTGATTAAATATCACCAAAAAAAAAGCTCTATTTGTGGGGAAAAAAATGATACAAAAGATTGAATGACCGCGCAATTGTCACTTAGAGCCCTTTCACACTATCGTTATCGCTTCCGGAGCACTTTTCTGGCACTTTGGCGGCGATGCCCATCAATTTCAATGGGCAGGGCTTTTAGGAAGCGCTAATTACAGCGCTCCTAAACCGCCCCAAAGATGCTGCTTGCAGGACTTTTCCGAACGTCATGCCCCAGTGTGAAAAGTCCCACTCAAATGAATGGGAGGCGCTTTTCAGGCGCTATTTAGAGGCTATTTCTAGCGCTAAAATGCCTGAAAAACGCCTCAGTGTGAAAGGTGTCTTAAAGTAACG
Organism: Rana temporaria; assembly: GCF_905171775.1. Classification (NCBI taxonomy): domain Eukaryota; kingdom Metazoa; phylum Chordata; class Amphibia; order Anura; family Ranidae; genus Rana; species Rana temporaria. Next base: position 5,233,573 of record NC_053500.1, on the reverse strand, counting down.
CAGTGCCGTATTGCCCCAAAAAATGGCCTGGTCATGAGGGGGGGGGGATCTTCCGTGGGTCAAGTGTTTAACTTCTGTAGACAACCATAGGTGTGCGCAGCCTATTGAATAGAGGCGCCCAGACGCCGCCCCCTCTCTCCAGGCCACCCCCTATATGCATAGCATGAATTTATCCCTGGGTGCCCCCTATTCAGGCTCTAATAGGCTTCAAAATCGGGTGGACTCGGGTTGCAGAGGATGCGTCCGGAGCCCACCCAGGTGTGTTGCAACAGCGAAATAAAATTCACTGTTGCAACACTGATCCTCCTCCCGGTCTGATATCGTCACACGATTGGCTGAAAGGACAGGCGATCCTATTGGACACCTAGAAGCCGCTGGCCGATGCCTGGATGCCAGGTTTGCCAACCTCCCGCAGCATTTTTTACTGACAAAACATGGACAATTTACTGGGGGAGCACTTTTATTACTGGCAACCTGAGAAATGACAGAACTTACTGATTGTCCGGGCCCCGCCAATGCCTGGATGCCCGGCCCCCGCCGATGCCTAGTTGCCCGGTCCCCGCCGATGCCTGAATGCCCGGTCCCCGCCGATGCCTGGGTGCCCGGTCCCCGCCGATGCCTGGATGCCCGATCCCCGTCGCCGCTCCTCAGATGCCTGATCCCTGCCAATGCTTGGATGCCCGGTCCCCACCGATGCCTGGATGCCCGGTCCACGCTGATGCCTGATCCCCGCCGATGCCTGGATGACCAATCCCCGCCGCCACTCCTCGGATGCCCAATCCCCACCGATGCCTGGATGCCCGGTCCCCACCAATGCCTGCATGCCCGATCCCTTGATGCCCGATCCCTGCCGATACCTGTATGTACGGTCTCCGCCGATGCCTGATCCCCGCAGATACCTGGATGCCCAATTCCTGGCCATGCCTGATCCCCGCCGCCGCTCCTTGGATGCCCGCTCCCCGCCGATGCCTGGATGCCCGATCCCAGCCGATGCCTGGATGCCCAAACCCTGCCGAGTTGCCGCAGGCGGGTGGGGGGTTTGGTTGTTTGCGAACACCATCTGCCACTGACAGAGTCCCAGTGATGTGTTAAAAAAGGGTCATGAAAATGGAACGTAAAAAAAAATCATCAGCATGCCAAAGAAAGCAAATTCAAACGTCAGCTTTAAATCTATATAAAGAAGTCATTGTGACCCAGCAATCACCGGCCACAACAGAGCCACTGACAGCCGTCGTTCGCTTTCCAGCACCTCCAGGTTTTGCGGTCTCCTAAAGCGCCGTGCGGCAGATTTTCGGAGAGCCGTCAGTTTTGGGTACCCAAAACAAATGTTTGCGCATAAAAACCCTCTAGGATTCCCGCCTACGCTGTTGTCTTTTATTTTTTTTTAATGCCAGCTGACAAACCGATCCAACTAAACAAAAAAGTACAAGTTGTACATTTCCTTCTCTCTTTTCATGGAAGGCAAGAAAAAAAAAAACTCCTTTCAACCGTTCTGAGACCAGAACAAAATGGCGTCTCGTTTTCGCGGTGTCGTGCCGCTTTTGTGAAGCGTGCGTCAATGTATTCAGGCAGCAGGCTTCGCACCCGGCGCCGAACGTGTATTGTGTGTGTTTTTTACATTTGCCGGCTGTAAACAGAACACCGAAAAAAAACCCTGGTCTATAAAAGTTTGTTTCCTTCTCACTGTGTGAAGCGGTGACAATTTATTCCTGCGATTCTTAGTGGGGGGGGGGGGGGGGGGGGGACAAATTGTTATTTTCAGCTCAAAATATTGAAAGCCAACCGTGTCGCGTCCCTGCAAAAAAAAAAAGGCAAAGTGATTAAAGAGTAACTCCACTTTCTTGGGAAGAAAAAAAAAACGTAAAAAAAAATCAGATGAACTGCACATTCTTCCAATATAAACGTTATTTGACACATTCTGTATCATAACCTCTTGTTTGTACAAAACTATACAGAAAACAATAAAAATGATGCGGGGAAAAAAACGACCTTTCCGATCCCCGCCGATGCCTGGTCCCCACCGATGGCTGAATGCTCGATCCCTGCTGATGCCTGGATGCCCGATCCCCGCCGATGCCTGATCCCTGGATGCCCGGTGCCCGCCGATGCCTGGATGCCTGATCGCTGGATGCCCGGTCCCCGCCAATACCTGGATGCCCGATCCCTGCCGATGCCCGATCTCCGCCGATGCCTGGATGCCCGGTCCCCGCCGATGCCTGGATGCCCGATCCCTGGATGCCCGGTCCCTGCCAATACCTGGATGCCCGATCCCCGCTGATGCCTGATCCCTGCCAATGCCTCGATACCCGGTACCCACTGATACCTGATCCCTGCCGATGCCTGGATGCCCGATCCCCGCCAATACCTGGATGCCCGGTCCCCACTGATGCCTGATCCCCGCCAATGCCTGGATGCCCAATACCCACTGATACCTGATCCCTGCCGATGCCTGGATGCCCGATCCCCGCCAATACCTGGATGCCCGATCCCCGCTGATGCCTGATACCCGCCGATTCAATAATGTCCGCTGATGCCCGATCCCCGCCGATGCCTGGATGCCCAGTCCCCGCTGATGCCTGGATGCCTGGTCCCTGTTGATGCCTGAACCCCGCCGATGCCTGATCCCCGCCGCCGCGCCGCAAACGACGTAAAAATTTCGAATCTTGCGGCGGGAACGGCGGCCATACTTTAACATTGCTATTCCACCTAATAGATGGAATAACTGTAGGCCTGATAGTGCCTTACGGAAACGGCGTAAATCTACTGCGGCGGCCGGGCGTACGTTCATGAATCGGCGTATCAACTCATTTACCGTATTTATTCGAGTATAACGCGCAAAATTTTATACCCAAAAAAAAGATCAAAGTTTGGGTGCGCGTTATACTCGAGGACTTTGTCCAACCCGCCACTACCGCCGCCGCATACGCCGCTGATACCGCCGCCGCCACCGCCGCTACAACGTTAATCACGCGGCGCGGGGGAACATTAGACAGCTTTCGTTTGAATAGCTGTTTTCCCTGCCGCGGGTAGACACTCCCCCTTGGACGGATCTGTCCAATCGCGAGCAAGGGGGAGTGTCTATGCGTGGCAGGGAAAACAGCTGTTCAAACGAACGCTGTCTGTAATGTTCCCGTGCGCCGCACGCTCAGCCTATCAGCGGCCGCAGCAATGTCCCGTCGCGGCCGCTGATAGGCTGAGCGCACTGTGAGTCACCGACCCCCAGGAAGTGGAAGAGACCGGGACCGGAGAACGGGACGGCGATATCGGAACAACGGGGGATCGTAGGCAGGTAAGTGAAAGTTTATTTTGTATAGTTTTACAGCCCGGGCACAGCGGGGGTTAAACGTTTTAGCTTAGAGAACTCCTTTTTAAAGGTAAGGGCACATGGCTGGACATACGGGGGCATGGCTGGACATACAAGGGGCATGGCTGGACATACAGGGGGCATGGCTGGACATACAGGAGGCATGGCTGGACATACAGGGGGCATGGCTGGACATACAAGGGGCATGGCTGGACATACAGGGGGCATGGCTGGACATACAGGGGGCATGGCTGGACATACAGGGGGCATGGCTGGACATACAGGGGGCATGGCTGGACATACAGGGGGCATGGCTGGACATACAGGGGGCATGGCTGGACATACAGGGGGCATGGCTGGACATACAGGGGGCATGGCTGGACATACAGGGGGCATGGCTAGACATAAATGATTTTTGGCAATTACAATGATTTTATACCGATTTTTAATTGAAAATTAGGGGTGCGCGTTATACACGGGTGCGCGTTATACTCGAATAAATACGGTACATATTCTACGCCGACTTCAATGGAAGCGCCACCTAGCGGCCATCCGAAATATTGCAATCTAAGATAGGACGGCGCAAGCCGTCGTATCTTAGATATGTTTAAGCGTATCTCTGTTTGAGCATACACTTAAACATAGGTCGGCGCAGATTCTGAGTTAGGTCGGCTTATCTACTGATATCTACTGATACGCCGGCCTAACTCTTTCTGAATCTACCTAAATGTAACTGATAACTTCCTGTGCTGGCTGTTATCATCTCACAAGATTTCTGGCAGGACCAACACTTATTGAACGGACCAAAAGTGATCCAATAAGAGATAGGGGTACCCTAAAAATAGTGACGGCCCAGGGTTCATCTATTTGCGATCATCTCGATTTACCCGGCGTGCGTTTCCCGTAGTTGCGGGTCGCGGTTGCGTATCAGAACAACACAGTCAAAGAAATGTAAATTATAGAAGAAAACAATCCTGTTTGTACGGAGACAAAAGGTGACCGTGAATATATCGGTGTAAGGACAAAGCGGAAAAGTACAGACTTGGAAGACGCAGCATTCAATTTGTGTTTCTAAGAGATTTCTGCTCCTTAGCAACTACCGGGGGGAAAAAAAAATAAAAAGTCCTTTTCGCAAAATAAAAGTCTTAAGTGTAGGTGAGACTTTCCTTTGTAGAGAAGATAATGTTATTCCTAAAAAAAAAAAGTACTTGCAATGCTGTGTTTGGCGCGACAAAAGCTTTTACCCCCCATTTCTGTCTGCTGTGTATTTTATCACTCCCCCCACCCCCCTTCAACCACATCCTGATTTAAGTCTACAGCATTGTCGCACTACGCAATAGTGAGTGAGGGAGGAAATACACAGCAAACCATCGTCACAACTGTCCAGCTTCATTTTCCTCTGTAGTATGATGTAGTTGATGACTATCAACCAGAAAAATTATGGGCCAGATTCTTAAAAGAATTACGCCGGTGTATCTACAGATACACCGGGCCAGATTCACGTAGCTCAGCGGATCTATAGATCCGCTCGATCTACGTGAATTAAGATCCGCTCCCGCAAGTTTAGGAGGCAAGTGGCTAATTCACAAACCACTTACCTCCAAACTTGCGACGGCGGATCCTACATCCCCCAGCGGAATTCAAATTCCGCGGCTAGGGGAGTGTCATATTTAAATCAGGCGCGTTCCCGCGCCGATTTAAATACGCATGCGTCGTCCGGGGAATTTCCCGGCGTGCATTGCTCCCACTGACGTCAATAGGACGTCAGTGGTTACGACGTGAGCGGGACTTGCGACGCGCGTGTTCGTGAATCGGCGTACGCAAACGACGTAGGAAATTTCAAATTCGACGCGGGAACGCCGGCTATACTTAACATTGGCTGCGCCTGATAAAAGAAAGGGTAAGTATACGACGGAAAACCGCTACGGAAACGACGTAAAAACAATGCGACGGGTCCGCGTACGTTCGTGAATTTGCGTATCTCGCTGATTTACATATTATTTATCGTAAATCAGCGGGAACGCCCCCGGCGCCATTTTTAAATTTAAAAAAAAGATCCGACAGTGTAACACAGTGTAACACTGTCGGATCTAGCCCTATCTATGCGTATCTGATTCTATGAATCAGGTGCATAGATAGGACCAGTGTAAGTCAGAGATACGATGGTGTATCTGTAGATACACCGTCGTATCTCTTTGTGAATCTGGCCCACCGGCGTAATTCGAAAATCCCGCCGGCGTATCATTGTTTTGTATTCTCAAAACAAGATACACCAGAATTAGGCTAGGATCCGACTGGTGTAAGTCACTTACACCGTTGGATCCTAAATGCAATACTACGCTGGCCGCTAGGTGGCTTTTACGTCGATTTCAGCGTTGCATATGCAAATGAGCCGATACGCCTATTCACGAACGTTTTTGCGCCGCTTCGCCGTAGTTTACGTCGTTTCCGTAAGCGTAAGGTTACCCCTGCTATGTACTACGGAGCATGCGCACTGGGCTACATTTAAGGCCGGCGCATGCGCAGTTCGTTCGGCACAGGGGCGCGCTTAATTTAAATACAAGCCGCCCCCTTTGAATTACGCGGGGATACGCCGGGCCATTTACACCACGCCGCCGCAAATTACGGAGCAAGTGCTTTGAGAATACGGCACTTGCTCCAGTAAGTTGCGGCGGCGTAGTGTTAATGGCATACACTACGCCCTGCTCGGAGATACGCTGATCTACGAGAATCTGGCCCTATGTATTCTAAAAGCAGAGACCCCCCACGTAATTAAAATGGCGTGTACAGCTAGAGCGTATTTTCAATACAAAAAAAACATTTTCCCGGTAAGATATAAAAAAAGGGTTGCAACGAGAGAATAGACACCAAGAGGTAGATTCACGTAGGACTTAAGCCGACGTATCTTCTTATACGCCGCGTAAGTCGACAGATGCTCCGTCGTATCTATGCGCCGTATTCTTTAAACCAGATACGCCTGAATTCTGGCTCCATCCGACCGACGTAAGTCTCCTACGCCGTCGTATCTTGGGTGCATATTTACGCTGGACGCTAGGGGCGCTTCCATTGATTTACGCGTCGAATATGTAAATGACCTAGATACGCCGATTCACGAACGTACCTGCGTCCGTCGCAGTAAGCTACGCCGTTTACGTAAGGCGTACGTCCGGCGTAAAGTTATCCCTCATGAAGCAGGGGTAAGTCATGTTAGGGTATGGACGTCGGAACAGCCGTAAGTCGTACGTAAATGGGGCTGGGCGTAGGTTTACGTTCACGTTGTGCGCATTGAGCCATCGAATCTAAGGGAGTATATGCAACGTGATTCTGAGCATGCGTGCGCATGCGCCGTTCGTTTCGGCCTTACATTTACATGGGGTCACGGTTCATTTAAATACAACACGCAAAGAGCAAAGTGCTTTGTGAACACTGCTCTTGCCTCTCAGAGTTACGTGGGCATAGCGCATATGAAATGCGCTACGCCCCCTCAACGATATGCCGAGCTACCTGAATCTAGCTCCAAACGTGTCAAGTCTTAAAATTGTGCAAAAAAACTGCATTACCCAAAAATGTCCAGAGGAGGCGCTATAAAAGCCTTTAGATTAGAGGTTACCAATTTATAATCAGCTATGAAGGATGGCTCTGGAATTATTACTGACATTTACAGTGATACCTCCCATGTGGGGTACAATTTATGATTACATTACATAGATTATGGGCCAGATCCACAAAGAAGTTACGTCAGCGTATCTATTGATACGCCGCGTAACTTCTAGGATGCCCCGTCGCATCTTTGTTTTGTATCCACAAAACAAGATACGACTGAATGTGGGCTAGATCCGACTGACGCACGTCTTAGTACGCCGTCGGATCTTAGGTGCATATTTACGCTGTCCGCTAGGTGGCGCTTCTGTTGATTTCCGCTTAGAGTAAACACAGCTTCACTGTTCTTCACTGTGGCGGCGTCATCACCTTTTATAGGGATACACAATCGATGATATCACACCTACAGCCACACCCCCCTACAGTTGTAACTACACATGAGGTCACACATAACCCCATCAGCGCCCCCTTGTGGTTAACTCCCAAACTGCAATTGTCATTTTCACAGTAGTGCATTTTAAATGCATTTTTTGCTGTGAAAATGACAATGGTCCCAAAAATGTGTCAAAATTGTCCAATGTGTCCGCCATAATGTCGCAGTCACGAAAAAAATCGCTGATCGCCGCCATTAGTAGTAAAAATGCAATAAAACTATCCCCTATTTTGTAAAAGCTATACATTTTGCGCAAACCAACCCATAAACGCTTATTGCGATTTTTTTTTTACCAAAAATGGGTAGAAGAATACGTATCGGCCTAAACTGAGGGAAAAAACGTTTTTTTATATATTTTTGGGGAATATTTATTATAGCAAAAAGTAAAAAATATTCCATTTTTTTTTTTTCAAAATTGTCGCTCTATTTTTGTTTATAGCGCAAAAAATAAAAACCGCAGAGGTGATCAAATACCACCAAAAGAAAGCTCTATTTGTGGGAAAAAAAGTACGCCAATTCTGTTTGGGAGCCACGTCGCACGACCGCGCAATTGTCTGTTAAAGCGACGCAGTGCCGAATCGCAAAACCTGGCCGGGTCCTTTAGCTGCCTGAAGGTCCGGGTCTTAAGTGGTTAAGCTTGATAGGCAGTAAACTATGGGCTAGATTCAGCAAGGATTTACGACGGCGTATCTATTGATACGCCGCGTAAATTTAAAGCTGCGCCGGCGTATATTCTTTCTGTATTCAGAAAGCAAGATACGCCGAAATTAGGCTAAGATCCGACTGGCGTAAGTCTCTTACGCCGTCGTATCTTAATTGCATATTTACGCTGGCCGCTAGGTGGCGCTTCCGTAGATTTCAGCGTAGAATATGCAAATGAGCTGGATACGCCGATTCAGAAACGTACGTGCGCCCGGTGGATTTTTTTTACGTTGTTTGCGTAAGGCTTTTTCCGGCGTAACGTTACTCCTGCTATATGAGGCATAGCCAATGTTAAGTATGGACGTCGTTCCCGTGTAGAATTTTGAAAATTTTACGTCGTTTGCGTCAGTCGTTCGCGAATATGGCTTTGCGTAAATTACGTTCACGTCGAAAGCATTGACTATTTGCGACGTGATTAGGAGCATGCGCACTGGGATACGTTCACGGCCGGCGCATGCGCCGTTCGTGAGAAACGTCATTTCAGTGGGGTCATGTTTTATTTACATAAAACACGCCCACCTCTTGACAATTTGAATTCGGCCGCGCTTACGCAGGCAGATTTACGCTACGCCGCCACAACTTACGGAGCAAGTGCTTTGTGAATACTGCACTTGCCTCTCTAAATTGTGACGGCGTAACGTAAATAACATACGCTACGCCCGCACAAACTTACGTCGCCGTACCTGAATCTAGCCCTATCTCTTTGTTTTCGAAAGTTTGGAGACCTCCTGAGCTGTAGGACAATCAGGTGAGGAAAAGCTCCTGGAATATGAGCAGTTTTCTTCGTTTTTCGAACCCCTTACCCAAGACTCGCTGGGAGGGGGGGGGGGGCAGCTTTACTTTGACAATTGAAGTGGTTTTGGAAAAAAATAAGTAATAGGTTACCTAAAATTATAGCAGCGTCGCGTTATGCAGGTAGCCTAGGCACAAAGTGCTTAGCGGGCTGATTCTTGTAGAAGCACAGAAATTATTTTGCATAAAGGTTTGGGGGGGGGGGGGGCTGAGAAACAAAAGCCTGCATCCCCTAATGTTTTTTACTAAATGCTCATTGTTTGAGGAAGGCGGACAGAATAGGTTTTATTTTTAGTCTTCTCACCCGGTACCAGCTCGCTATTGTGCCAAGTGCCAGGTTTTTCAGGATCTAGCTGAGCGTCTATAAAAAGTTAAGAGCCAAGTGACAGGAGGCGATGTTAAAATAAACCCAACATTATACTTCTATTTTTCTCTAAGTCTGTTAAATACAGTATACGGAAAAGAAAGCATTTTAATGTTCAGTAGGAGCAAAAAAAAATTAAAATACCTGCTGATCCTGCCAGAAATCGTTTGAGCCGATGCCTCCTGTGGTGAATTGTTCTCAGCCCTCTGGTGGACTGCAGAAAACCTTTGACCGTGTTATGGAGGAGTGGGAAGCCTTCTGTAGACTTTACCAGAGGTGGCTCTAGGCTTTTGTTGAGGCCTTCGGCAAAATTTAGACACGGGGCCCCACTCCTCCTATCCAAGCACACAGGAGGGCGGCACGGCCGGGCACTCACTTTCTCTCTGGGCGGTCATCCAGTAGGGTGCCCACGTGTCCCGGATTGCCCAGGACTGTCCCGCAATTGACACGTCTGTCCCTGGTCCCGGGCACCTTCATTCCGGGATAATACAGTGTCCCGGAATGAAATAGAGAACACAGTCACCCCCTACTAACTAGCAACTACATTTCCGGAACTGGTTGCTAGGGCCGGCACTGCCTGGCATCTTGCAACCAGTGACAATTTACTCTTAGACAGTGAGGCCTGGAGCGAGGCCTGCGCCTAGTGCAGCACTGCTGTCCCCACCCACCTCGGCACCTCCTCCTTCTCCGGCACCTAGCGGCAAGCAGCAGGGACTGGTGTGACCTTCACTCTCCAGATAGCGACTTCACTCCTTTCCTGTAACGCACGGGGCTCATTCAGAGGGAGTGACCGCAGTACTGCATCTGGCGGCAGGCTATGGGTGGCAAGCGTCACTGCATGTGATAGCAAGTGGCACATTCCGCTGACAAATAACCCACCGCCAAATTCCCCATTAACCCCAAGACTACATTTCCCCCCGTCCCCCCCCTCATCTTTTTTTGGGGAAGGTGAGAGGGGGGGGGGGGGCAGGGTGTCCCTGAATGGCAGTTTGGAAATGTGGTCACCCTATCAGCCAGGCGTCAGTAGGCGCTGGGATGGGATCCATCCACCAGAGCTTCTCCTTCCCTTTCACAGACAGTCACAGGGCAGCTGGATAGTTTCCGCCACCTGGCCCGACTCCTGACCCGAATGGGCAGCCGGACAGACGTGGAGAGGCCAGGTGAGCAGCACGGGCTGAAGGAGCAGCTCAGCTGCTTTAGGGCCCCACATGGTCTGCCCGGTGTGCCTTTTACAGATGGCCCCTGGAGCCAGTGTTTCAGTCCACATTAGTGATCGAGCACGGGCAAATTAGGCGGTCGCCAGGCCCTTGTGAGTGCGAGGCCTTAGGCGGCCGCCTAATTTGCCTAATTAGAGAGCCGCCTCTGGACTTAACACTTCCAATTCTAGGGTGACATTGCTGCTCCTCCAGACCTCCATGCAGTCCAGGCAGATGGTGGTCATCCTAGAACAGAAGAACAGAAGGAGTGTTGCAGATCACATCGGGATCAAAAAGACTAAAAGAAAACAAATGTGGCCATCATAAAGAATCGAAAAGCTGCCATGTATTTTAAGTGGGACTGTGGCTTAATTTAAACATAGAAGGACAATGCGCTCACATTGTTTCATGCAATTTCAAATATTTGGCAAGCCATAGAAAGATTTGACTCGGCTCGGTTTGGGTCAAGCCATTGTCCAGTTTTTCACCCCTGCTTTGTCCTACACCAATACACTTTGTAAGGTCACTTGCTCTCATAGCAAAAGCACCACCACTATTACAAAATACTGTTTTGGCCCTGACAGCGGCTCCCCACGTGGCGGCCTCCCCTATGAGAGCGCGCAACATGGCATCGCAGACCGACATGCAGGGCCAAGAGGCTGAGACTCGGCTTGGTTTCCAGGAGGTTGTGGTGGCGATTGCTTCCTGCCAGGCAGCCCTGATCACCAAAATTTAGGCCGTACAGCTGGATGTCGGTCTTATCAGGCAGGATCTCGACAAGCTCTGCTCGAGAGTGTCGGAGGTGGAGCAGTGTTCCGGGCGGACTGAGGACACCGCTCCCTCCGGACCAGGGTCCGAGCCCTGGAATACAAGGTGGACGACGCAGAGAATAGGAACAGGAGGAACAACCTCCGGATCGTGAGTATGCCTGAAGGAGTGGAGGGGAGGAACCCGATGGTGTTCGTGGAAGAGCTCCCGAGGGCCCTGCTACCGGCTGCTCAGTTTTCGCCTTATTTTACTGTGGAGCACGCCCATCGGATTCCTCCTGTTCCTGGGTCACCGGGCTCTAATCCCCGCACCCTGATTTTTCGGATGCTCAACTTTAGAGACCGCAATGAGATCCTCAGAGCTGATCGCAGGGCGGGTGAGTTGAAATATTAGAATGCCAGCTTGCTGTTCTTTCCTGACTACTCTCTGGAGACTCAGAAACTGTTTCTTGACTGGCGAAATCCACTCTTTATTTACGAACCCATTTGGGGGGCCTTGCTCTCCCGAACTTCCGGGTCTACTGCTGGGCAGCGATGCTGGTTACGACCTATTTGTCAGGAAGGGCATGCCAGTGCCCAAAATGGCGGCGGTAGAAGTTGGCCAGTGACTTCTGTTCCTGTGGGCGCGCCGTTGGCGCGCATGCGCGTGTGCACCCCCTGAGCGTTTGGCGCCAGACAGGCTATTTAAACTGGGCCAGTTCCCGGACTCAGGTGCTGTCCGTTCTATAACGTTTAGCGTACCTGATCCTGTTATCCTTATTCCTGTTCCGTTTATCCGACCCGGCTTGTCCCTGACCCTCCTGCTCTCTGCCTGCACCTGACCCGGCTTGTTTTGACCCTGCTCCCGCCTGCTGCTCCTGCTACCTCGCTGCCAGCCCAATACCGACCCGGCCTGCACCTTGACTTCGCTCCTGCCTTCGCTTTGGCTCCTGACGTGCCCGATAGTGTATGACCTGGCTTGCCTACTTCCGCTACCTGCTGACAGCTGCTCCTGGGCCTCTCCTGCACCAGTGTCCAGTGCAGTGTTCAGGAGTGTGCTACTTATAGAGTGCAGAGTTCAGGAGTATGCTGTGTATAGGGTGCAGAGTTCAGGAGTGCGCTACGTACAGGGTGCAAAGTTAAGGAGTGCGCTATGTACAGGGTGCAGAGTTCAGGAGTGCGCAAAGTACAGGGTGCAGAGTTCAGGAGTGCGCAAAGTACAGATTACACTGTTCAGGAGTGTGCTACGTACAGGGTGCAGTGTTTAGGGGTGCACTATGCACACAGTTTGGAGGTGCCCTTCATTCAGAGTGTAGAGTTCAGGAGTGTGTTATGAGTATGCTGTCCCTCACATGCGCTGGACTGTAGTCATGTTTACTGGCGCTTTAAAAATTGAGGAATTCAAAAGGTTCCTAAAAACGTGGAAAACTTTTTGTTTTTTTAAATGTGTAACACAAGACTACAAGGTCCCTTTAAATAGCTTGACTATCCGCGGAGTTCACAAGAAGTGCAACCAAAGCTTTTACCCCCCCCCCCCCCCCCCCCCGGGATATCGCCATGCATGCTACACTCTGCAGCTCTGCGCCGCTTTGACCGGTTACCAAGTGCGGCGCGGTCAGTGTAAAACAAGGTTTCATCCACCGGGGAGTAGAGAAGCAAGCTGCACCGAATGGGGAAGATTGATCCCAAAGGAGCTTACAATCTACTCTGCGAGCGGCCGGCTGTCTAAAAGCTTCCAGCTGCTCCTTGATTGGAGTAAAACTGGCGTCTTCACCCCGAGCTGACCCGAACCTGCGCCGCGCCAATGCGGGATCCCGCCTTTCCTTCCACCTCTCCAGCTGCAGACACTTCCCAGACTTGTCTTATTCACGCTTTATGAGGCTTTGCGGGGAGAGGGAACCTTATAAATACGGGCCGAGCGCCGCTCTGATCTACCTGCACTCAGGGGAAGGCCGCAGCCAGTCAGGTTTAAAGGCTAACTGCTGAGCTCATATGTAATACACACTGGATCCTTTGTATTACTTTTCAGGTCTTTCGGCAATAAATGTACTTTTGTGTTCCAAAAACCATTTCAGTGTTATAGGAGTGCGCTACATACAGAGTGCAGAGTTCAGGAGTGCGCTACATACAGAGTGCAGAGTTCAGGGGTGCGCTACATACAGAGTGCAGAGTTCAGGTGTGCGCTACGTACAGAGTGCAGAGTTCAGGAGTGCGCTACGTACAGAGTGCAGTGTTCAAGAGTGTGCTACGTACAGAGTGTAGAGTTCAGAAGTGCGCTACGTACAGAGTGCAGAGTTCAGGGGTGCGCTATATACAGAGTGCAGAGTTCAGGAGTGCGCTACGTACAGAGTGCAGTGTTCAAGAGTGCGCTACGTACAGAGTGCAGAGTTCAGAAGTGCGCTACGTACAGAGTGCAGAGTTCAGGGGTGCGCAACGTACAGAGTGCAGAGTTTAGGAGTGCGCTACGTACAGAGTGCAGAGTTCAGGATTGCGCTACGTACAGAGTGCAGAGCTCAAGAGTGCACTATATACAGACTGCAGAGTTCAGGAGTGCGTTACGTACAGAGTGCAGAGTTCAGGATTGCACTATGTACAGAGTGCAGAGTTCAGGGGTGTGCTACGTACAGAGTGCAGAGTTCAGGGGTGTACTACGTACAGAGTGCAGAGTTCAGGGGTGTGCTGAGTGCAGAGTTCAGGATTGCGCTACGTACAGAGTGCAGAATCGACCGGTTACCAAGTGTGGCGTGGTCAGTGTAAAACAAGTTTACACTGACCGAAGTTCAGGAGTGCACTATATACAGACTGCAGAGTTCAGGAATGCGTTACGTACAGAGGGCAGAGTTCAGGATTGCGCTATGTACAGAGTGCAGAGTTCAGGAGTGCGCTACGTACAGAGTGCAGAGTTCAGGATTGCACTACATACAGAGTGCAGAGTTCAGGATTGCGCTATGTACAGAGTGCAGAGTTCAAGGGTGTGCTACGTACAGAGTGCAGAGTTCAGGGGTGTGCTACCTAGTGACAGGACACTGATCACCGCTCCCTGTAATCGGACATGTAGCCCATCCCCTCTACAGTTAGAATCACTCCCTAGGTCACACTTAACCCCTTCAGCGCCCCCTACTGGTTAACCCCTTCACCGTCATTTTTACAATAATCACTGATCGCTGTATCAATGACAATGGTCCCAAATTGGCGTAAAAAGTGTCTGATGTGTCCGACATAATGTTGCAGTCACGATGAAAATCGCTGATCGCCGCCATTACTAATAATTAAAAATTATTAATAAAAATGCCATAAAACTATCACCTATTTTGTAGACGCTGTAACTTTTGCGCAAACCAATCAATAAACGCTTATTGCGTTTTTTGTTTTTTTTACCAAAAATATGTAGAAGAATACGTATCGGCCTAAACTGAGGAACAAAAAAACGATCCATCAACCCCCGGCGCAGCTCCCTATGAGCGACGGGGTTAATGACGGTATTTTACGCTCCTGTGATATGTACAGTACCCAATTGGTTGTTCTCTTGTAAAGTAATTCACTGCTAAAACACGGGATCATTAAATAAACGTCGATTTAGCGAGCGGAGCATTGAGTTGCGAGTGTTTTGTTTCTTAAATCACCATTACGACCTTGGCTCGCGTTCAGAGTTCCCAATCTGAGAATCTGACACTAATTCACTGACCGCCGGATAATCTGCTTTAAAAAGCCGCGCTTAAAGAACCACCCTGACAGAAAACAACTCTAGGTCAGTTTTTACCAATCAGCAAGCCACATAACACCCTTTGCTTTATTCAGCCAATAGGGAACTGTTCTCCTCACAGATTCCCCAACAACAGAGGCACCCTCCATTCCGACAGCAATGTGGGCACCTTCGCTTCCACCAACGATGGGACACCCTCCATTCCGACAGCAATGTGGGCACCTTCGCTTCCACCAACGATGGGACACCCTCCATTCCGACAGCAATGTGGGCACCTTCGCTTCCACCAACGATGGGACACCCTCCCTTTTTCGACAGCAATGTGGGCACCTTCGCTTCCACCAACGATGGGACACCCTCCCTTTTTCGACAGCAATGTGGGCACCTTCGCTTCCACCAACGACGGGACGCCCTCCCTTTCGACAGCAATGTGGGCACCTTCGCTTCCACCAACGATGAGACACCCTCCCTTTTTCGACAGCAATGTGGGCACCTTCGCTTCCACCAACGATGAGACACCCTCCCTTTTTCGACAGCAATGTGGGCACCTTCGCTTCCACCAACGATGGGACACCCTCCCTTTTTCTACAGCAATGTGGGCACCTTCGCTTCCACCAACGATGAGACACCCTCCCTTTTTCGACAGCAATGTGGGCACCTTCGCTTCCACCAGCGATGGGACACCCTCCCTTTCGACAGCAATGTGGGCACCTTCGCTTCCACCAACGATGGGACACCCTCCCTTTTTCGACAGCAATGTGGGCACCTTCGCTTCCACCAACGATGGGACACCCTCCCTTTTGACAGCAATGTGGGCACCTTCGCTTCCACCAACGATGGGACACCCTCCCTTTTGACAGCAATGTGGGCACCTTCTCTTCCACCAACGATGGGACACCCTCCCTTTCGACAGCAATGTGGGCACTTTCGCTTCCACCAACGATGGGACACCCTCCCTTTCGACAGCAATGTGGGCACCTTCTCTTCCACCAACGATGGGACACCCTCCCTTTCGACAGCAATGTGGGCACCTTCACTTCCACCAACGACAGGACGCCCTCCCTTTCGACAGCAATGTGGGCACCTTCGCTTCCACCAACAATGGGACACCCTCCCTTTTTCGACAGCAATGTGGGCACCTTCGCTTCCACCAACGATGGGACACCCTCCCTTTCGACAGAAATGTGGGCACTTTCGCTTCCACCAACGATGGGACACCCTCCCTTTTTCGACAGCAATGTGGGCACCTTCGCTTCCACCAACGATGGGACACCCTCCCTTTCGACAGCAATGTGGGCACCTTCGCTTCCACCAACGATGGGACACCCTCCCTTTCCACAGCAATGTGGGCACCTTCGCTTCCACCAACAATGGGACACCCTCCCTTTTTCGACAGCAATGTGGGCACCTTCGCTTCCACCAACGATGGGACGCCCTCCCTTTTTCGACAGCAATGTGGGCACCTTCGCTTCCACCAACGATGGGACACCCTCCCTTTCGACAGCAATGTGGGCACCTTCGCTTCCACCAACGATGGGACACCCTCCATTCCGACAGCAATGTGGGCACCTTCGCTTCCACCAACGATGGGACACCCTCCATTCCGACAGCAATGTGGGCACCTTCGCTTCCACCAACGACTGGACCCCCTCCATTCCAACAGCAATGTGGGCACCTTCGCTTCCACCAACGATGGGACACCCTCCCTTTTTCGACAACAATGTGGGCACCTTTTCTTCCACCAACGATGGGACGCCCTCCATTCCGACAGCAATGTGGGCACCTTTGCTTCCACCAACGATGGGACACCCTCCCTTTTCGACAGCAATGGGGCACCCTTGCTTCCACCAATGATGGAGCACCCTTTGCTTTATTCAGCCAATAGGGCACTCTTCTCCTCACAGACTCCCCAACGACAGCGGCACCCTCCATTCCGACAGCAATGTGGGCACCTTCACTTCCACCAACGATGGGACATCCTCCCTTTCGACAGCAATGTGGGCACCTTCACTTCCACCAACGATGGGACACCCTCCCTTTTCGACAGCAATGGAGCACCCTTGTTTCCACCAATGATGGAGCACCCTTTGCTTTATTCAGTCAATAGGGCACTGTTCTCCTCACAGACTCCCCAATGACAGAGGCACCCTCCATTCCGACAGCAATGTGGGCACCTTCGCTTCCACCAACGATGGGACACCCTCCCTTTCGACAGCAATGTGGGCACCTTCACTTCCACCAATGATGGGACGCCCTCCCCTTTCGACAGCAATGGGGCACCCTTACTTCCACCAATGATGGAGCACCCTTTGCTTTATTCAGCCAATAGGGCACTGTTCTCCTCACAGACTCCCCAACGACAGCGGCACCCTCCATTCTGACAGCAATGTGGGCACCTTCACTTCCACCAACGATGGGACGCCCTCCCTTTTCGACAGCAATGGGGCACCCTTACTTCCACCAATGATGGAGCACCCTTTGCTTTATTCAGCCAATAGGGCACTGTTCTCCTCACAGACTCCCCAATGACAGAGGCACCCTCCATTCCGACAGCAATGTGGGCACCTTCGCTTCCACCAACGCTGGGACACCCTCCCTTTTGACAGCAATGTGGGCACCTTCGCTTCCACCAACGATGGGGCACCCTCCCTTTCGACAGCAATGTGGGCACCTTCGCTTCCACCAACGCTGGGACACCCTCCCTTTCGACAGCAATGTGGGCACTTTCGCTTCCACCAACGATGGGACACCCTCCCTTTCGACAGAAATGTGGGCACCTTCGCTTCCACCAACGATGGGACACCCTCCCTTTTCGACAGCAATGGGGCACCCTTGCTTTCACCAATGATGGAGCAACCTTTGCTTTATTCAGCCAATAGGGCACTGTTCTCCTCACAGACTCCCCAATGACAGAGGCACCCTCCATTCCGACAGCAATGTGGGCACCTTC
Source organism: Rana temporaria (assembly GCF_905171775.1). Lineage (NCBI taxonomy): Eukaryota > Metazoa > Chordata > Amphibia > Anura > Ranidae > Rana > Rana temporaria. The sequence goes on along the minus strand of NC_053500.1, from coordinate 5,215,783 downwards.
GCTTCCACCAACGCTGGGACACCCTCCCTTTCGACAGCAATGTGGGCACCTTCGCTTCCACCAACGATGGGACACCCTCCCTTTTCGACAGCAACGGGGCACCCTTGCTTTCACCAATGATGGAGCACCCTTTGCTTTATTCAGCCAATAGGGCACTGTTCTCCTCACAGACTCCCCAACGACAGAGGCACCCTCCATTCCGACAGCAATGTGGACACCTTCGCTTCCACCAACGATGGGACACCCTCCCTTTCAACAGCAATGGGGCACCCTCGCTTCCACAAACAATGGGATACCCTTGCTACCACCAACAATGGTGCACCCTCCCTTTCGGCAGCAATGGTGCACCCTCCCTTTCGGCAGCAATGGGGCACCCTTTGCTTTATTCAGCCAATAGGCACTGTTCTTCTTACAGTCTTCCCATAGACAGAGGTACCCTCCATTCCGACAGCAATGTGGACACCTTTGCTTCCACCACCGATAGGACACCCTCTCTTTCAACACTCTCGTTCCACCAACAATGGGCTATTCTTACTACCACCAACAATGGTGCACCCTCCCTTTCGACAGCAACGGAACACCCTTGCTTCCACCAATGATGGAGCACCCTTGCCACTACCAACAATGGGGTACCCTACCTTCCACTGATGGGACACCCTTGTGTCTACCAACAATGGGCCGGCGCAGCTTTGAATTTACGCGGCGTATCTATAGATACGCCGGCGTAAATTCTTGCTGAATCCGTTTTGTTTGTTTACACAGACATCCCCCTGTTCTGCCTTTGCCGACCACAATCGCGGGGCCGCCCGGGAACATCGAGTTCCCGGGACCCGTGGGCGCACTCACAAAGCACGCGGCCGGCGAGTGCCCGCTAGGTGGCAGATTTAAAGGGACGTACAGGTATTGTGTCAATGTACATCATTGTGCGGCAGTCAGCAAGTGGAATATAAGGAATATTTTTAATTAATTGGTAATAAATAGGCTGCTATGGCCATTTTTTACTCCATTCGTTGCGTGGTCTCCATTATTTTGTAGGTAACGAAAGGGGACGGGGTGGAGTTTTGGGTATGGCCTGGCAGCCATTGGTTAAGGTTTGGACATCTGTTCTACACTGGTCAAGTATTTTATGGATTACTGTTAAAAAAAGGATTTTATGGAAAAACAAACCATTGCTTTAGGGAACTAAACATCCAGTTAAGTTTTCGGTCAGTGCCAAGCGGTGGCGGTTGGTGGTTATATGTTTGGGGGCAGGGCGGCAAACAACCACATCGGGGCACATCGGGCAGCGGCGGGGATCGTGCAGGGACAGGCACATCGGGCAGCGGTGGTGATCCCGCACATCAGGCAGCGGTGGGGATCGCGCAGGGACGGGAACATCGGGCAGCGGTGGGGATCGCGCAGGGACGGGCACATCGGGCAGCGGCCGGATCGCGCAGGGACGGGCACATCGGGCAGGGACAGGCACATCGAGCAGCGGCGGGGATCGGGCAGCGGCGTGCACATCGGGCAGCGGCGGGGATCGCGCAGGGACGGGCACATCGGGCAGCGGCGGGGATCGGGCACATCGGGCAGCGGCGGAGATCGGGACATCGGCTGGCATCAGACTGTGGTGTGCATCGGTCTGCAGCTCCTGTGTCTTCTCCTCCTCGCTTCCGCCATGCGTCTCCTCCCCTCCTCCTAGGCGTCCAATAGGATCGCCTGTCCTTTCAGGCAATCGGTATCAGTGCCGCTTCCCGATTGGCTGGGAGGAAGATCAGTGTTGCATCAGCAAACATTCATTCACTGTTGTAACACCTGGGTGGTCTCATGGTGCAATGCTCTGCGCCACAAGCCCACCCTATTGTGAAGCCTATTACAGCCTCCGGCTTCAAAAAAACACCCTCACCGCTGCAATTCCTGCGCCCGGCGTCCTGAAATGGGAGTAGCGGCCAGGGATCACAGAGTATTAATTAGGATGTGGCGGCCATGGATAGAGGGGGGCGGCGCCCCAGTGACCCCCCTAATGGACGGGGCGCCACTGGTGCCAAGTTTTGTGCTGAATGGACAAGGGAAGACAAAAGGTCCCATTTTTTAAAAGATATCTTTCACATCTGCTTGGCTGTTAAAAGGTTTCCAGTTTTCTGTAGACTGTACTGGGGGTAATGCGGTCAGATTACAGAGCGGTTAGCACAGCGAGTTTATCTATGAGAATTCCTTAGGAGCGCGATTACTTTTCCAGAAGTTCTGCTACACGGAAAAAGCTTTTTCTTCTCAAATGGCCTGGAAGAGCGGAGAAGGTATTGCGTGAGTGCTCGCAATTCTCACCGCGAAGCGGGGAGATATGGTGTCGTGCCAGAGACCATGTGGTTTCACCCTGTGCCAGCGTAATGGCGTGCAGATGTTCCCTTTACTGTATGACACTGCAGTAAGTCACAGATGATGCAAATTATAGGATGTTTCAGACGCTCAGCGACAAGCTCTGTCTGAGCGGCTCGTAACACCCAGTTCTGCGGCTGGCGCCTTCTGCCCGCAGACCAAGGCTCTGAAAATTATGTCTGATGGAAACTGTCCAAGGAGCCGAAGAACTATGCTTCCACTTCAACCAAAAATATCTGCAATGTAAGGGTCTTCCACCCCCTCCTTCTTTGCTGCAAGGGTCAGCTTGTCACAGCGCTGAATACCCCAACTGCATGCTACAGCTCCAAATACCCAAACAGCATGTCGCAGCTCCAAATACCCCAACTGCATGCCACAGCCCCGAATACCCCAACAGCAAGCCACAGCTCCAAATACCCAAAAAGCATGCTACAGCTCCAAATACCCCAACTGCATGCCACAGCTCCAAATACCCCAACAGCATGCTATAGCTCCAAATACCCCAAAAGCATGCCACAGCTCCATATACCCCAAAAGCATGCTACAGCTCCAAATATCCCAACAGCATGCTATAGCTCCAAATACCCCAAAAGCAAGCCACAGCTCCATATACCCCAAAAGCATGCTACAGCTCCAAATACCCCAACAGCAAGCCACAGCTCCAAATACCTCTAAAGCATGCTACAGCTCCAAATACCCAAACAGCAAGCCACAGCTCCAAATACCCCAACTGCATGCCACAGCTCCAAATATCCCAACTGCATGCTACAGCTCCAAATACCCCAACTGCATGCCACAGCTCCAAATACCCCAACTGCATGCCACAGCTCCATATACCCCAAAAGCATGCCACAGCTCCAAATACCCCAAAAGCATGCTACAGCTCCATATACCCCAAAAGCATGCCACAGCTCCAAATACCCCAAAAGCATGCTACAGCTCCAAATATCCCAACTGCATGCCACAGCTCCAAATACCCCAACAGCAAGCCACAGCTCCATATACCCCAAAAGCATGCCACAGCTCCAAATACCCCAAAAGCATGCTACAGCTCCATATACCCCAAAAGCATGCCACAGCTCCAAATACCCCAAAAGCATGCTACAGCTCCAAATACCCCAACAGCATGCTACAGCTCCAAATACCCAAACAGCATGCCACAGCTCCAAATACCTCAACAGCAAGCCACAGCTCCAAATACCCCAAAAGCATGCTACAGCTCCAAGTACCCCAACTGCATGCCACAGCTCCAAATACGGGGACGGGGGGAAATGTAGTCTCGGGGGTTGATGGGGAATTTGGCGGCGGGGTATTTGTTAGGTGAATGTACCACTTGCCACCAGATGCAGTGCCGCTTGCCACCCATAGCCTGCTACCAGATGCAGTGCCGCTTGCCACCCATAGCCTGCTACCAGATGCAGTGCTGCTGTCACCATAGCCTGCTATGAGCCACGTGCGTAGAAGCAAAGGAGTGGCGTCACTATCTGGAGAGTGAAGATCACAACAGTCCCTGCTGCTTGCCGCTGGGTGCCGGAGAAGGATGAATTGCCTAGGTGGGTGGGGACAACAGTGCTGCACTAGGCGCAGGCCTCGCTCCCGGTCTCACTGTCTGAGAGTAAATTGTCACTGGTTGCAAGATGCCAGGGAGCGCTGGCCCTAGCAACCAGTTCCGGAAATGTAGTTATTAGTTAGTAGGGGGTGGCTGTGTCCTCTATTCCATTCCAAAATGAAGGTTGCCGGGACCCGGGACAGACATGTCAATTGCGGGACAGTCCCGAGCAATCCAGGACACGTGGGCACTCTACACTGGCTGCACTGAGTGAGACAGTCAGTGTCAGTGACTGTTTGACTCTTTGCATACAGCCGCTCGGACTTGGGGCTAACGATACAATTGTGGGCTTTTTGAGGGCCCGTTTGGAGCTCCAGTCCCCTCCCGACGCCACTGCTGTCACCCATCTACTCTTTTCTGGTACCTGCACCCTGGGCCGCCATCAGGGGGTTACAGGCATTACACCTGTAAAGGGCCCAATGGTCCCCAGGGGCCTGGCTAGCCCCCCCTTTTTTTTGCATTACACCTGTAAGGGGCCCGATGGTCTCCAGGGCCCCTTACAGGCCCGCCTGGCCCCCCTCCCGTTTTTTTAATTATTATTTGTATTTATTTATTTAAAACATTTTTTTTTTTTTATTGTTACGGGAGTCCCTTTTTGGGCATAGGGTGACTGAGAACTGATATCTCGGATTACATGAGATGGGACATTAATGATAATTCATGTTTTGCAGGAGATCTGGACATATTACAGTTTGGTTAATGCTGACCCCCAATCGGTCAGTAAGAGTGTCTACTTCAATGTGAGGATACATGCTTTTGAGGTGTTAATTGGGGCTGCTCCAAGACCTTTCATTGTGTGAAGATGCTATTGATGATAGATATGTGTTATGAGTTAGCAGTCTAAAGGTCAGACGTCTGACTTAAGGAATGTGTATTAGGAAGTAGGTGAGAACAGCTTGGCGGAGCCAGGCTGTCTGGATAATGTTTAGTAATTAGCCCATCTGAAGGTGTATTGAAGCCCCATTGTGTGATGCTGGGGGTGGAGAGTTTCATTGTCACTGTAACTGCATAAAAAGCTAAGATACCATTAAAAGTTGGTTCATACATTTTGAAACCAGTACCAGAGCTGTGTGAGTCTCGGTTATTCTGGGGAATGGAATGGATCGTGTCTGTTGGATGGTTGGAGTGTCAGATAAGCTGTCGTGGTTGATGGAATGGGAAATCGTAAGCGGTGGTGACTGTTACAATTATTTTTTTGCATTACACCTGTAAGGGGTCCGATGGTCCCCAGGGCCCCTTCCCTTTTTTTTTTCTTTAGTTGCATTACACCTGTAAGGGGCCCGATGGCTGCCCTGCCTGCACCTCTTTGTCTCCACCCGCCTCTGTGCTGGCCCCTGCCGGCACCTGCTGGGTACGTTCCCTGGCTCTCCTATAGTATGGAGGGTTTTCTCAGTGCTGACAGCTGCTTCCCAATACTTTTGACAATAAAGCGTACATGCAGTTTCACAGGACAGATAGCTATGCGATATTTTTATAAATGACAAGGACTTTTTTAGCAAGCTCTGGTTCTAGAATCGTTTTTCGTTTTAGGAGCATGCAGAACACTTCTCTGCAGAATAAAGTTGAGGCTGACACAACCGAGAAGGCGATTGCCAAATGGAATGATCCTTGCAGTGTAAATACATTATGTTCTTTGTAATTGTTCCCAGGAAAAAACCTACTTCCCTATTAAGCATTGTGTGCACACAGTTGTTACTTGTCCTTCAAGGGACCTGAAAGCCGTAAAAGCAAAATAATATTGGGGATAATGACTGCCGCCGTTGCGTAACGCTGAGTGCCTTCGGCATTCATCCCGCACACCTTGCTGCCCCTTCATTCTTATAGTTGAAGGCCTCATTCTGTACAACCTGAATCCCTTTGAAGAGACATCCAGTATTTTTTAATGGCTTCCACTTTCCTCTGAAAAAAAAAACATATAGACTCCACTACATACCACGCGGCACGGAAATTAGGTCAAGGTGGCAGAAGCAGGAATCATCACTATATAGCTAAATGAAAGGTAGGCTCCAAACTTTGTGAGAGCTTGAGAAACTTGTCATGCTTTTTATTCCTGTCTGTGATCTCCATTGGTTGATTTCCAACACTTCCTGTCCCAGCGACCCCCCCAGGACAATGAGGGGGACACACCGCTAAAGTAGACATTCCCAGATAACCTTCAAAACCTAAATGCTTCTAGGCCAAGAGGTAGTCAGAAGCAGCTGCCTTGGGCACAAGAGGAAGGACCTGCAAGTAGGGTGACCAGTGGCGGCTGGTGCTCAAAATTTTTTGGGGGGGCGCAAACGGAAAAAAAAATTGCAGCCTCACTGTGCCCATCAAATGCAGCCACTGTGCCATCAATTGTCACCACTGTGCCATGCCATCAAACGCAGCCACTGTGCCATCAATTGTCACCACTGTGCCATGCCATCAAACGCAGCCACTGTGCCATTAATTGTCACCACTGTGCCATGCCATCAAACGCAGCCACTGTGCCATCAATTGTCACCACTGTGCCATGCCATCAAACGCAGCCACTGTGCCATCAATTGTCACCACTGTGCCATGCCATCAAACGCAGCCACTGTGCCATCAATTGTCACCACTGTGCCATGCCATCAAACGCAGCCACTGTGCCATCAATTGTCACCACTGTGCCATGCCATCAAATGCAGTCACTATGCCATCAATTCGCACCACTGTACCATGCCATCAAACGCACCTACTGTGCCATCAATTGTCACCACTGTGCCATGCCATCAAACACAGCCACTGTGCTATCAATTGTCACCACTGTGCCCTTTAATTGTCACCACTGTGCCCTTTAATTGTCACCGCTGTGCCCTTTAATTGTCCCCACTGTGCCCATTATCCCCACTGTGCCTATTGTCGCCACTGTGCCCATTGATGTCACTGACTGTGCCCTTCGTTGCCGCTGTGCCCTGTAAAGTGCCCCTTCCCCCCCCCCCCCCAGCCCGGCACTTACCTTTACTGGAGTCAGCCATCCACGTCCCTCGATGTCTTCTACCGCCCTCGATGACTGACAGGCGTCTCAGCCAATCAGGTTACCGGTAGCCAGAATCGGCCAACCTGATTGGCTGAGATGCCTGTCAGTCTTATCCAAGGAGCGCATCCCTAGTGCGTTCCTTGTATAAGCTTCCGGGACCCGAGGGCTGTACTCGGAAAGCCTGATAGTCTCTGATAGGCACTTCCGTACAGCCAACCAGCTGCCGTTATTCAGATGGCCGGACATGAGCGCCGACCATCTGAATAGAACAGCGGCAGCGGCGATAATTACATAGATTTGTGCAATGCATGAATCTATGTTATTTGACTCAGTGGCGGTGAGAGCCAGAGGGGGCGGCGCTCCAGCGCCCTCTATGGACGAACCGCCACTGAGGGTGACCACATTTCCAAACTGCCATTCAGGGACACCCCGCCCCCCCTCACCGTCTCCAAAAAAAGATGAGGGGGGGGGGAATGTAGTCTTGGGGTTGATGGGGAATTTGGCGGCGGGTTATTTGTCAGGTGAATGTGCCACTTGCCATCAGATGCAGTGCCACTTGCCACCCATAGCCTGCCGCCAGATGCAGTGCTGCTGTCACTCCCTCTGTATGAGCCCCGTGCATTACAGGAAAGGAGTGGCGTCGCTATCTGGAGAGTGAAGATCACACCAGTCCCTGCTGCTTGCCGCTAGTTGCCGGAGAAGGAGGAGGTGCCGAGGTGGGTGGGGATAGCAGTGCTGCACTAGGCACAGGCCTCGCTCCCAGCCTCACTGTCTCAATTGTCACTGGTTGCAAGACACCAGGCAACACTGGCCCTAGCAACCAGTTCCGGAAATGTAGTTACTAGTTAGTAGGGGTTGGCTGTGTCCTCTATTTCATTCTGGGACACTGTATTGTCCCAGAATGAAGGTGCCCGGGACCAGGGACAGACATGTAAATTGCGGGACAGTCCCGGGCAATCCGGGACACGTGGGCACCCTACCTGCAAGTTTATACTGCTGTAGTTAGCAGCTCATGAGGGTCACATTTAGATTTTTTTGCCTTGGGTAATGAAGGACCTTACACCTTCTAACCCAGGCATGTCCAAAGTCCAGCCGGCTTGCCAATCGCAGTCCGCGGCCCACCTGGTTATTTGGACATATATACGTTGTGGCCCCCGACGTTCGTCCAGCGCCGGGGCCACAAAAGATGTATATGCCTTGGAGGGAACAGGGAGGAGGTGGGACGAGCGCCGTACACACACAGGAGAATTTCCTGTTTACAGGCTCCCATTGTAATAGGTAGTCTCGTCTCCGGCGCTGCCATTGGATGACTGTTCTGTCTGTCAAAGGAGGCGGGACTTTCTATTAAAGAGGCCGCCGTGTAAACAGGAGATTCTCCTGTAGTTAATCTTTGAGTGCATTCCTGGCAATGGTGAGTGCATTCCTGGCAATGGTAAGTGCATTCCTGGCAATGGTGAGAGCATTCCTGGCAATGCTTCTGCATTCCTGGCAATGGTGAGTGCATTCCTGGCAATGGTAGGTGCATTCCTGGCAATGGTGGTGCATTCCTAGCAATGGTGCTGCATTCCTGGCAATGGTGAGTGCATTCCTGGCAATGGTGTTGCATTCTTGGCAATGGTGGTGCATTCCTAGCAATGGTGCTGCATTCCTGGCAATGGTGAGTGCATTCCTGGCAATGGTGAGTGCATTCCTGGCAATGGTGTTGCATTCTTGGCAATGGTGGTCCATTCCTGGCAATGGTGGGTGCTGCATTCCTGGCAATGGTGAGTGCATTTCTGGCAATGGTGGTGCATTCCTGGCAATGGTGGTGCATTCCTGGCAATGGTAGGTGCATTCCTGGCAATGGTAGGTGCATTCCTGGCAATGGTGGTGCATTCCTGGCAATAGTGGGTGTATTCCTGGAAATGGTGGGTGCTGCATTCCTGGCAATGGTGAGTGCATTTCTGGCAATGCTGGTGCATTCCTGGCAATGCTGGGTGTATTCCTGGCAATGGTGAGTGCATTTCTGGCAATGGTGAGTGCATTTCTGGCAATGGTGGTGCATTCCTGGCAATGGTAGGTGCATTCCTGGCAATGGTGGTGCATTCCTGGCAATAGTGCGTGTATTCCTGGAAATGGTGGGTGCTGCATTCCTGGCAATGGTGAGTGCATTTCTGGCAATGGTGGTGCATTCCTGGCAATGCTGGGTGCATTCCTGGCAATGGTGGGCGCTGCATTCCTGGCAATGGTGGGCGCTGCATTCCTAGCAATGGTGAGGCTACATTCATGGCAATGGTGGCTCTGCAGATCACAGCCCTGGTCTAACCGTTAGAAGAAGTGGTGAAAGAGGGGCAAGTGTGTAACCTGGGTTTCTTTCAATAATGGAAATTATACCCGGGGTACCCCAGGACTTCAGATGTTCACGACTGGCAGGATCGTGCTTGCAAGCCGAAAATACCAACTACATTTTACAGCAATGTTCTTACCTACGATTGGTTGAAGCCAATGATGGGGCACTATTCCTCCCACTAGAACCAATGATGGGGCACTGATGCTTAGAAAGTTTGGAGACCCCTTGCTGTAAACTAGGAAGCGGCTCTAACGTTGCGCCATGATGCCAACTGTCTGCATCCAGTAAGTCGGGTGAATAAACCGCGTCCTGCTGCCGGTTAATCTTCAGCATCACAAGCTCTGAACATCTTTCAGCCCTCACGAAAAATGTATTTTAAATTGTTCGGCAAATAGAAGTGATTTTGCATGGCGGGAGCGTACGGGGACATTGCGAGGAGAGATATTTGGGTGATGTCTGTTTTCCTTCTGTACATAGAGGAGACGGCGGATGAAATTGTTTTGTATAATGGACAGGCAAAGCAATTTAACTCTCGGCATCTTCGGGTTTTGCTGTGTAAATGTTATTCACAGTGGGGCTGCGGAAACAGCTGCAGAAAATCAATCCGGGAGATTTTTAGCCAGACAAACACCTGAAAACCTTTGTGTCAGGCCGCGCCGTGGAACTAATCCGCCTTCTACACCGCGCGCTCTCCTGGGTGTGGGCGCTTAACCGTTTCGAGTATCGACGGCGGGAGTACCGAAGAGTCCAAGTAGGGAAAATTCACACTTTAATAACCCGCTTGCCGACCCCCGCACCGAGTTTTTACGTCGACAGAATGGCACATCCGCGCAAATGGGCGTATATATACGTCCCCTTTAATTTGGCGCCGTGTGGTATCACGCGCGCGCACCGCCGATTGGTTTGCACAAAAGTTATAGCGCCTACAAAATAGGTTATTTATTTATGCCATTTTTTTAAATATTTTCTTTAGTAATGGCGGCGATCTCCCTTTTTTTATCGGGACTGCGACATTTCGGCAGACAGATCGGACACTTTTGACACTTTTTTCAAACCATTGACATTTATACAGCGATCAGTGCTATAAATAGCCACTGGTTGCTGTATAAATGTCACTGTCATGGATATGCAATAGTCTGGCAGCTTACCTGTCTCCATCTGTCCATTAAGAGGCCTGACTTTGTTCTGGTTACCTTCTTATTTCCTCTCCTTCCTGTATGGCCCCACCCAGGCCATCCCAGGACGTCTATATTAACCATTGCACTACAGGCCTGCAGTGCTGTTCAACAGTGTTGTTTGCTCAAGTTCCTGTCTGCAGTGTGCTACGATTACCTCCCTGTGTACCGTTTTTGGCTCGTCCCTGACTTCTCCTGTTTGCCTGTGCCCTTGACCTTTTGCCTGTCCCTCGGTTACCCCAGTCTGCCTGTTGCCCTGACCTTGGCTTACCCATCACGACCGTTTATTCCTGCCTGCTGCTTCCTCTCTCTCTCTGCGGAGCGTGACCTAGGGGATCCCAGGGGTCGCGACCTGGATTCAGCTGCGGCGAAGGCCATCCTCACCACTAGAGGCTCTGGTGAACACAAAGCTGGGTCTTAAACTCCGCGCTCTGGGCGATCTTGGGTTCGCTTCCTCTCTGATCGCAGCAGTCGGCTATAGGGTTCACTACCCTGTGGTGCATCCCTGACCCCCACGGGGTGCATTTGTCACCTGGCCACAGGTGATCTGACAGTAGCTTGCAGGGAAGAGGTTAACACGAGGGGGCGATAAAAGGGTTAAATGTGTTCCCTCACTGTTTGTTTCAACTGTGGGGGGATGGGACTGACTGGAAGAGGAGACCGATCAGTGTTCCTATATACTAGGAACACACGATCTGTCTCCTCTCCCCTGATAGGACGTTAATTTGTGTGTTTACACACACAGGTCCACGTTCCTGCTCTGTCACGAGCGATCGCAGGTTCCCCCGGCGGACATCGCAGCCGCCGGGCACGCGCATCGGCTTCTCAGTGACGCAGCGCGGACACTTTTGAATTTGTTTTCAAACCACTGACATTCATACAGTGATCAGAGCTATACATAGCCAATGATTACTGTATAAATGTCAATGGCAGGGAAGAGGTTAACACGAGGGGGCGATAAAGGGGTTAAATGTGTTCCCTCACTGTGTGTTCTAACTGTGGGGGGATGGGACTGACTGGGGGAGGAGACCGATCAGTGCTCCTATATACTAGGAACACACAATCTGTCTCCTCTCCCCTGACAGGACATGGATTTGTGTGTTTACACATACAGGTCCATATTCCTGCTCTATCACGAGCGACCGTGGGTGCCCGGCGGACATCGCAGCTGCCGTGCATGTGCATCGGCTCCTCAGTGATGCGGCGCGCACGCCTCCTATACCCCTTAAAGCGGTTGCCCTACAGCTACGGTGATTTGCGCAGGGGAGCCATTCTGCGACGGTGGGCGGTCGGCATGTGGTTAAAGCCTCAGTGTCATGGATATGCAATAGTCTGGCAGCTTACCTGTTTCCATCTGTCCATTAAGAGGCCTGACTCTGTTCTGGTTACCTTCTTATGTCCTCTCCTTCCTGTATGGCCCCACCCAGGCCATCCCAGGAAGTCTATATTAACTGTTGCACTACAGGCCTGCAGTGCTGTTCAACCAGTGTTGTTTGCTTAAGTTCCTGTCTGCAGTGTGCTATGATTATCTTCCTGTGTACCGGTTTTGGCTCGTCCCTGACTTCTCCTGTTTGCCTGTGCCCTTGACTTTTTGCCTGTCCCTTGGTTACCCTAGTCTGCCTGTTGCCCTGACCTCGGCTTACCCATCACTACCGTTTGTCCTGCTTACTGCTTCCCCTCTCTCTCTGCGGAGCGTGACCTAGGGTATCCCAGGGGTCGCGACCTGGATCCAGCTGCGGCGAAGGCCATCCTCACCACTAGAGGCTCTGGTGAACACAAAGCTGGGTCTTAGACTCCGCGCCCTGGGCGATCTTGGGTTCACGCTTCCTCTCTGATAGCAGCAGTCGGCTATAGGGTTCACTACCCTGTGGTGCATCCCTGACCCCAATGGTCAGGTGTCAGGTGACCTGACACTCAGGCTCTAATCGTGTGCTTCAAAAAGAAAAAACTCATAGAAACCTATAAATCCGATTAGGGGGGCACCCATTATATTGGTGCTCTCCACAAATCTGCCCTTTATGGAAGAGTGACAAGAAGAAAGACATTGGAGAAAGAAAGACATAAGAAGTCCTGTTTTGTAGTTTGTAAGAAGCCATGTGGGGGAGGGGACACAGCAAACATGTGGAAGAAGGTGCTTTGGTCACATGACACCAAAATTCAACTTTTTGGCCTAAAAGCAAAACGCTATGGGCTAGATTCACATAGAGTTAGGCCGGCGTATCAGTAGATACGCCAGACCTAACTCGGAATCTGCGCCGACCTAAGTTTAAGTGTATTCTCAAACAGAGATACACTTAAACTTATCTAAGATACGACGGCTTGCGCCGTCCTATCTTAGGGTGCAATATTTAGGCTGGCCGCTAGGTGGCGCTTCCATTGCGGTCGGCGTAGAATATGTAAATCACTAGATATGGCTATTCACGAACGTACGCCTGGCCGACGCAGTAGAGATACGCCGTTTACGTAACGCATTAGCAGGCCTAAAGATATTCCATCAAATAGTTGGAATAGTAATGTTAAAGTATGGCTGCCGTTCCCGCGTCGAAATTCGAAAATTTTGCGTCGTTTGCGTAAGTCGTCGGTGAATAGGGATTTACGTCATTTACGTCCACGTCGAAACCAATAGGCCCGTGCGGCGTACGTTGCCGCAATGCACACTGGGATATGTAGGTGGACAGCGCATGCGCCGTTCCAAAAAAACTTTAATCACGTAAGGTCAAACAAAATTAACATAAAACACGCCCCTCAGCCTATTTTGAATTAGGCGCCCTTACGTCCGCCCGCTTTAGGCTACGCCGCCGTAACTTAGCAGGCAAGTACTATGTGAATCATGTACTTGCCTCGCTAACTTACGGCGGCGTAGTGTAAAGAAGATACACTACGCCGCCGCAAAGTTAGGATGGGCTATGTGAATCTAGCCCTATGTGTGGGGAAAACTAACACTGCCCATCCCCCGGAACACACCATCCCCACTGTGAAACATGGTGGTGGCAGCATCATGTGGTGGGGATGCTTTTCTTCAGCAGGGACAGGGAAGCTGGTCAGAGTTGATGGGAAGATGGATGGAGACAAATACAGGACAATCTTAGAAGAAAACCTGTTAGAGTCTGAGAGAGACTTGAGACCGGGGGGGGAGGTTCACCTTCCAGCAGGACAACGACCCTAAAGTACAGCCAGAGCTACAATGGAATGGTTTAGATCAAAGCCTATTCATGTGTTAGAATGGCCCAGTCACAGTCCAGACCTAAATCCCATTGAGAATCTGTGGACAAGACTTGAAAATTGCTGATCACAGACGCTCTCCATCCAATCTGACAGAGCTTGAGATATTTTACAAAGAAGAAGAATGGGGCAGAAATGTTCCTCTCTAGATGTGCAAAGCTGGTAGAGACACCCCCAAAAAGACTTGTAGAGAAAGGGAGTTCTACAAAGTATTGACTCAAGGGGGCGCCATACATATGCCCCCCCCCCACACACTTTTCACAGATTTATTTGTATCGTTTCCCTTCCACTTTACAATTATGTGACACTTTGTGTTGGTCTCTCACATAAAATCCCAATAAAATACATTCACGTTTTTTTGGTTGTAACCTGAGAACATGTGGGGGAATTTCAAGGGGTATGAATACTTTTTCAAGGCGCTGTGTAAGACATTAAACCCCCTATACCTCCTACTTGCGTTTCTGGCAGCAAAGAGGTTAACAGGTTGGCAGTTTGCGATGGACGGTGTAACAGATGTGCCCAGCGAATCGGAAATAATATTAATTAGAGTGAGGAATAAAAAAATAAAAAAAACACTTGAATCAACTTTTTTTTTTTTTTTTCGAAAATGACTCTGAGTCTTGTTCCATCTGTGAGTTTAACTTAAAACACAATCTCAATTTTACAATGAGTGGTTTTCATCGTCTGCAGACGGCGCTCCCGAAATCCGCTCTCAGCAACGGGAAGGCTGTCCGGGGGATGGGGGGGGTGTGGTGGGGGGGTTGGGTAGATTAGATTAAAGCCTAAGCAGTTCCATCTTTTTAAAGAAGAGCTCTGGGGGGGGAAAAAAATTGTCAAAAAGAAACAATAACTGAAGTAGCTGCTTTGGGTGTTTTGTCTTCAAATGCATTTTTATTTTGGCAGAGAAGCTTACAATCAGATTTTTACAAAAAAATAAATAAAAGATCCAAAGGCCTTCTCTGCACTGTTTTGCGCATCTTTCATGACCAGGGCTGACCGTTGTAGACTTTGTGATCCGAGCCAAACACAGACCTGTCTCAATTTAAACATGGTTGGGAGTCTGTAAAAGACTTGAGACCGGGGGGTGGGGGTTCACCTTCCAGCAGGACAACGACCCTAAAGTACAGCCAGAGAATGTGTTAGAACGGGCCAGTCACAGTCCAGACCTAAATCCCATTGAGAATCTGTGGCAAGACTTAAAAATTGCTGATCACAGACGCTCTCCATCCAATCTGACAGAACTTGAGATATTTTACAGAGAAGAAGAATGGGCAGAAATTTCCCTCTCTAGATGTGCAAAGCTGGTAGAGACACCCCCAAAAAGACTTGTAGAGAAAGGGGGTTCTACAAAGTATTGACTCCGGGGGGCGCCATACAAATGTCCCCCCCACACTTTTCACAGATTTATTTGTAAAACATTTTGAACATCGTTTATCATTTTCCTTCCACTTCACAATTATGTGACACTTTTAGCTAGATTCAGAGAACAGTTACGCTGGCGTATCAGTAGATACGCCGTCGTAACTCTGAATCTACGCCGTCGTAAATTTAAGCGTATTCTGGAAACCAGATACGCTTAAATTAGGCTAAAATACGAGCGGCGTAAGTCTCCTACGCCGTCGTATCTTAGGGTGCATATTTACGCTGGCTGCTAGGTGGCGCTTCCGTCGATTTCAGCGTAGAATATGCAAATGAGCTAGATACGCCGATTCACGAACGTACGTGCGCCCGTCGCAATTAGTTACGCCGTTTACGTAAGAGATACGCCGGCGTAAAGATAAAGCTGCTCCCTAGGTGGCGCAGCCCATGCAAGGTATGGACGTCGGAACAGGCCTATCTTTTTACGTCGTTTGCGTAAGTCGTACGCGAATAGGGCTGTGCGTAAGTTACGTCACGTCGTAGGCAGTGTTCGACGTATCTTAGGCATTCTATTCGACGCATGCGCACTGGGATTCTTTCACGAACGCCGTTCGTAAAAAAACGTCAATCACGTCGGGTCACCAGTCATTAACATAAAACACGCCCCCCTGTTCCACATTTGAATTAGGCGCGCTTAGGCCGGCCCATTTACGCTACGCCGCCGTAACTTAGGAGGCAAGTGCTTTGTGAATACAGCACTTGCCTCTCTGACTTACGGCGCCGTAGCGTATATGCGATACGCTACGCCGCCTCAACATTAAGCCGCCCTACCTGAATCTGGCCCTTTGTGTTGATCTCTCACATAAAATCCCAATAAAATACATTTACGTTTTTGGTTGCAACGTGACAAAATGTGAGAAGTTTCAAGGGGTATGAATACTTTTTCAAGGCACTGTACATCCAATACTTGTCTTGCACCGAAAGAGTTACAAAGACTGACATTCAAATCTGTATATACTTTTTCTACTTAGCAAATTTGTCTTCGGTAACTCTCTATAGGGGGCTCGGAGTGGCTTCCCGCAGTTTTATTCACAAGCTGAATACAAAGGACGTCCTGTGAAGATGAAAATTTTTCCCGTGTTTTCTACTTGAATTTAAATTTTCCAACTTTCTTTCACTGGAATGAAGAAGTTCATTAAACTGCCCCGTTCTCTCACATCCATACCCTACTCTACACTCATTGTCCTTGGCCAATCGTGACAGACGTAGAATTGGTTGTGGGATGCCACTCTTGTTTGCCACCTAACCACTTGCCGACCGCCGGACGCCTATTTACATCAACAGAATGGCACGGGCAGGCACATTTGAATCTGCCGCCCAGTGGGCGCGCCGCGTGCCTCACGAGTGTGGCCCGTGGGTCCCGGAAACTCGATGTTCCCGGGAGTCCCGCGATTGTGGTCGGCAAGAGCAGAACAGGGGGATGCCTTTGTAAACAAGGCATTCCCCTATTCTGCCTAGTGACATTGTCACTGATGACCGCTCCCCGTGTTCGGGAACGGTCATCAGTGACATGCCACGTGTAGCCACGCCCCCTAACAGTAAGAATCCCTTCCTAGGGAACACTTAACCCCTGCAGCGCCACCTAGTGGTTAACCCCTTCACTGCCAGTTTCATTTTTACAGTTATCAGTGCATTTTTATAGCACTGGTCGCTGTGAAAATAACAATGGTCCCAAAATGGTGTCAAAAGTGTCCGATGTGTCCGCCATAATGTCGAAATCACGATAAAAATCGCTGATCGCTGCCATAACTAGTAAAAAAATAATTATTTATAAAAATGCCATAAAACTAACCCCTATTTTGTAGAAGCTATAACTTTTGCGCAAACCAATCGATAAACGCTTATTGCGATTTTTTTTTACTAAAAATATGTAGAAGAATACGTATCGGCCTAAACTGTGTGAAAAAAAAAGAGTTTTTATATATTTTTGGGGGATATTTATTATAGCAAAAAGTAAAAAAATATTGAATTTTTTTAAAAATTGTCGCTCTATTTTTGTTTATATATATATATACTCGCCAGCACACCAGGAATCATAACGTCCAAAGATTTAATGCATATCTATTATGTCAAAAAGAGCAAATTAATATTTTTGTTTATAGCGCAAAAATAAAAGCCGCAGAGGTGATCAAATACCACCAAAAGAAAGCTCTATTTGTGGGAAGAAAAGGACATAAATTTTGTTTGGGAGCCACGTCGCACGACCGCGCAATTGTCAGTTAAAGCGACGCAGTGTCGAATCGCAAAAACTGGCCAGGTCCTTTAGCTGCCTAAAGGTCCGGGTCTTAAGTGGTTAAACTGCCCGTTCTCTCACATCCATACCCTACTCTACACTCATTGTCCTTGGCCAATCGTGACAGATGTAGAATTGGTTGTGGGATGCCACTCTTGTTTGCCACTTAAAGCCGAACTACATCCCTTTTCATAAAGTTTTGGATAAAGTGAGGAAGAGTTTTTTTTTTTTCTGTCTAACGTGACTGGTGTTTCCCCCCCCTCACTTCCTGTCTCTGTGACATCCATACAAAAAAAATGGGGACTGCCGTTGTCAAATGTGACACGGCACAAACAGCAAGAAATGAAATAACCCTGAAGAGA
Organism: Rana temporaria; assembly: GCF_905171775.1. Taxonomy (NCBI): domain Eukaryota; kingdom Metazoa; phylum Chordata; class Amphibia; order Anura; family Ranidae; genus Rana; species Rana temporaria. The sequence goes on along the minus strand of NC_053500.1, from coordinate 5,198,096 downwards.
CTCAAGCCCGTGCGCTATCCAGAATAAGATAAAAATGTTTTTGCCGTCGTTGGGCTTTAATGTTGGCATGACATGGGCTGACAATTTTTTTTTTAAACACTTGTAAGGGGGTGTTAGCTTAATTCTCAGTTTGACCACTAGGTGGTGCCCTCTTGTTGCTTATAGAGGTAACTTAGAATGAGTTAGGGTGGAGACGTAGAACAGGAAGGAGGTAGTTGCTGGAGTTGGTTCCCATGGGACTGGTAGGGACACTTTTCGCAGCCATGTAGCCCTGAAAGTGTGAGGCATTTCCCAGCTGGGGGGATACCACAAGAGGTCTGGGAACTCTAGTTGACAGGGTCCAGATAAAGTATGCCCACCCTGGGGAAGTTACTACCAGCCGTTGCCGAAAATGTAAGATCTTGCCTGCCATACCATTTCTCAAGTAAAGCATTGAAAATCTACAGGACTTGTCTCTTACTTGACCCTGGCCTATTCTGATCTGAAGCCTGGCTCTGCTGGGCAAGTGTGGGGTGAAGTTATGGGTGGTAGGATGACCACGTGTCCCGGATTGCCCGGGACAGTCCCGCATTTTGCAGGTCTGTCCCGGGCACCTTCATTCCAGGACAATACAGTGTCCCGGAAAAAAACTGACACAGCCACCTCCCCCGGGGCCAATCTGATGCCCCCAAAAAAGGCCGCTACATCACCGCTTTACTCACTGACAGTACTTGTACTGGCCGGGAATTCCTGGAGGAGCACAATCCCCGCCCCCCTGTTTGTGATTGGAGAAATCATAAATCCCGCCTCTTGTGTCCAAATCACTGTGCTGTGATTCGTTACAGCACAAGCTGATTTTTGGGAAGGGGGGGGGGGGTCCCTGAATTGTAGTTTGGAAATGTGTTCACCCTAGTGGGTGGGGCTTAGGCACCCTGGTTGAAAAAGGCTGGGCTATGAGACTGAAGGAGAACAGTGGAAAGTAGCTGTAGAGTCGCGCCATTCCTGTAAATCACTAGATTTACACAGGAAAGCCCTACTTTAAGTCTATTCAAACCTCTGGCTTTAACTAAAGCGCTGATGAAGGTGGGTGGCACCCTGAAACGCATCATCCTTCTTGTAATGCAAGCTAGTAAATCAGTTTGGGCTATTTTACCATTTGTTATGACGCAACTTCTATGGGCATGTTTTTTTCCGTGTAAAGAAAGTCCTTTGACGTGTAAAATGTTACCCATACTGTCTATGTATTTCAATTTTGTATTTCGTTGTTGCCTCACGTGGAGCTTCATCGTCAGCCAATCAGGATTTACGTTCATACATCTAGTTTAGATGCAGAAAGTTCTTCTTTAATAAAAAGCCATATTTAAAATTCTTGGAAAAGTGAAAAAAAAAAAAAGACGTCTGGTTATTAGTTTCTTCCCGCCCCTCCTTTGCGCGCTTCTCTCTGATGACGGGTGAAAAGTTAAGAGTACCAATTACAAGCGTTTCCTAATGGCACAAAATACTATCAAGACACTTAAATGCCTATTAACACCTTTTTAATGTAACTCCTCGCCGCGAAAACCCCGCTATTTCTCATCCGCCGAGCGCCATTAAACTGATATTAACAACAATTCCTTGACCTGCCTTGTGAATACATTAATAATACAATGTATAATTTTCTCTGATAATCTGCCGCGCTGCGTCTGTTTGAAAGTGTCGGACAGCGAGAAAAAAAAAAAACACGGATGCAAAAGTGGTATTTGCTTTCAGAATAAATGAAATGCCCTTTTGGGGATGAGGATGTGAAGAAAGGACCGTGGTTATAATCGTTTTTTATTCCCTTTCATATAGTGGAAGAAACTCCCGCTTTATCAAGATTTAAAGATATCTTTTTGGGATAGAAGCAGAGGCGGGGCAGCCATCACACATTTTGGGCCCCTTACACAGTTTAAGGCAGGGCCCCCCTGGAGCAGAGAATCGGGGGGCCCTCCTCTCTCCTGTTGCGAGATGATAAGTGGTGGGGGGGGGACTTATGTGGTAATGAAAGTGTCATCTCTTCTCTTCTATCTCCTGCCGCGAGATGATAAGCGGGACGGTTGGTGCTGACTAGGGTTGTCCCGATACCACTTTTTTAGGACCGAGTACACGGACCGAGCCATGTCCCCAAACATATCCAGCCATGTCCCCAAACATATTGCAGCCATGTCCCCCATATATGCAACCATGTCCCCCACATATGCAGCCATGTCCCCAAACATATTGCAACCATGTCCCCAAACACATTGCAGCCATGTCCCCACACATATGCAGCCATGTCCCCCCCATATGCAGCCATGTCCCCCCCATATGCAGCCATGTCCCCCACATATGCAGCCATGTCCCCCCCATATGCAGCCATGTCCCCCACATATGCAGCCATGTCCCTAAACATATTGCAACCATGTCCCCAAACACATTGCAGCCATGTCCGCACACATATGCAGCCATGTCCCCCCATATGCAGCCACGTCCCCCCCATATGCAGCCATGTCCCCCACATATACAGCCATGTCCCCAAACATATGCAGCCATGTCCCCAAACATATTGCAGCCATGTCCCCAAACATATTGCAGCCATGTCCCCCATATACGCAGCGATGTCCCCAAACATATTGCAGCCATGTCCCCCATAAACGCAGCCATGTCCTTCATATACGCAGCTATGTCCCCAAACATATTGCAGCCATGTCCCCCATATACGCAGCCATGTCCCCCATATACGCAGCCATGTCCCCAAACATATTGCAGCCATGTCCCCCATATACGCAGCCATGTCCCCCATATACGCAGCCATGTCCCCAAACATATTGCAGCCATGTCCCCCATATACGCAGCCATGTCCCCCATATACGCAGCCATGACCCCAAACATATTGCAGCCATGTCCCCCACATATCCAGCCATGTCCCCCGTACCTAAATGATGCCGCCGCCGCGTTAATCACCACGCGGGGAACATTAGAGTCAGCTTTCGTTTGAATAAGCTGTTTTCCCTGCCGCGCTGTGTATAGAGACACTCCCCCTTGCTCGTGATTAGACAGATTCGTCCAATCCCGAGCAAGGGGGAGTGTCTATGCGCGGCGGGGAAAACAGCTATTCAAACGAAAGCTGACTCTAATGTTCCCCGCACGGTGATTAACGCGGCAGCGGCGGTGGCTTTGCGATATACGATATATACGGTATTCTATTTAGGCATCGGGGGTATTTGCGGGAATACAAGTACTCCCGCAAATATTTGGTATCGGTCCCGATACCGATACTGGTATCGGTATCGGGACAACCCTAGTGCTGACCAACAAAATAAAGTCAAGTCTTCTCTTCTCTCTCCTGCCGCGAGTTGCTAAAGTCAGACGGGGGAAAAAAAAACGGGGTGGGGCGGGGGTGGACCCAGGGCTGTCTTAATGAGAGGGCACTGCCCAGGGGCCCCAGCTGCATGGGGGGCCCCTGCACTTTGCCCAAAGCAGCTGGTCCTTGAGCCCACCCTGCCCCGAATTTGGGGTCCCCATGATAGCACTGAGAGTGATAGATACACAGGGGAGGCAGTCTGCCTCCTACCTACTTGATGTCTGTTTACCTGCACTGTCATCATTGTAGGGGCCCCAGAGCATTACTTTGCCCAGGGGCCCAAGATGCTATTAAGACGGCCCTGGGTGGACCCCTGCCGCGAGTTGCTAAAGGTGGGGGGGGGGGTCAGACGAAAAAATAAATAAAAATCATTTTTAAATAATAAAAAAAAAAAGAACGAGGGGCCTGCGGCGAGTTTCTAAAGGTGGGGGGTCAGACAAAAAAAAATTAAAAGGGGGAGGGGCCGGGCCCCTGGGGACCATCAGGCCCCTTACAGGTGTACTGCCTGTACCCCCCTGATGGCGGCCCTGCCTTTAGGTTGGGAACATGTGAGCAGATAGGTTTGGAAAGACTCCTCTGGGGAGGGCACCCATCTACCTGATTGGGGCAGGGGTGGGTGTGGGTTCACACTGAGTACTAAATGAAGAGAGTGTAGGTAGATGACACGGAATGGTCCCACGCCAGGAGCCTATTTAGTTCTGGAATATGCTTTGATCTAAACCAGGGGTCTCCAAACTGCGGCCCGAGGGCCGGATGTGGCCCTTTGCTAGCCTTTATCTGGCCCTTGGGGCAGTATTGCTCCCAACGAAATGAGGCACTATTCCTCCCAATGACACCAACAATGGGGCTCTATTTCCTCCACTAACAGAAATGGTGGAGCACTATTCCTCATCCTACTGCCCACCAACACTAGGGCCATGTTTATTCTCAATGATGCTCGGCCCTGGGGCATTTTCTACTGGCCCCCTTGAAGTCTCAAAGACAGTAAACTGGCCCTTTGCTTGAAAAGTATGGAGACCCCAGATCTAAACCATTCCATTGTAGCTCTGGCTTTACTTTAGGGTCGTTGTCCTGCTGGAAGGTGAACCTCCGCCCCCGTCTCAAGTCTTCTGCAGACTCTAATGCCGCGTACACACGATCGGAAATTCCGGCAAGAAATCCTTGGATTTTTTTCCGACTGAATTTTGGCTGAAACTTGTGTTGCATACACACGGTCACACAAAAGTTCTCTGAACTTTCGACCGTCAAGAACGCGGTGACGTACAACACTACGACTAGCCGTGAAAATTACGTTCAATGCTTCCAAGCATACAGCGTATTGTTTCTGAGCATGCGTCAAAATTTTGCGCGTCGGAATTGCTACAGACGATCGAAATTTCCGAGAGATTTCGGAAAATTTGAGAACCAGCTCTCAATCTTTTGTTGGCTGGCAGAATTTGATGGGCACACTGGCAGCATTTGATGGCACAGGGGCGGCATTTGATGACACAGTGGCAGCATTTGATGGCACAGCGGCAGCATTTAATGGCACAGTGGCAGCATTTGATGGCACAGTGGCAGCTTTTGGGGCACAGTGGCAGAGTTTGATGGCACAGGGGCGGCATTTGATGGCACAGTGGCAGCATTTGATGGGCACACTGGCAGCATTTGACGGCACAGTGGCAGCATTTGATGGCACAGTGGCAGCGTTTGATGGGCACTGTGGCAGCTTTTGATGGGCATAGTGGCAGCGTTTGATGGCACAGTGGCCGCATTTGATGGCACAGTGGCCGTGTTTGATGGCACAGTGAGGCTGCAATTTATGTTTCTTTTTTTTATTTTTTTTACAGAATCTTTCAGAAATTCATTTATTTTTTTTTCAAAAATGTTGGGTACCAGCCACCACTGGTCTTCTCCAACACCATAGTTCAAAAGCATCAATTCTTCGGCGTTCAGCCTTCAATATGGTCCAACTTTCACAGCCATAGGTTACTACTGGGAATACGCCACTTTTAATTAATAAACAATTAATAAATAACTATTAATAAATACATTCCTTTAATTCATTGGTGTTTTCTAATCTCTGGCCGGAGTTCAGTATTAAGTCACCTCAAACATCTGACAACATCCATCGGCATCGTCCACCTTGCTTCCTGTTTCCTCCCCAGGAGCCATTTTCCTCCCCTCCATTCCAGTCCATTTGACAACATTCAATTTTCTTCCTCCGCCGTCCAATTTGCGAAGGCAGAGAATGCAAATTGTTAAGACGCTGCCTTGGCTATCAACGCGGATCATAAACAAGCCGCCTGCCCAAAACAACAGCGGCACTTTTTTCGAAAAGTGTCTCCCGTTACAAATGACCCTTTTCCCTCGGCGCGCGGAGACGGGGAAAATGTTAGTATTTGTCTGGAACGACCGCATTAATATTCGCCGAGCGAGAGCGGGCGATTCACTGCGCATTTGCCTGATTGCAGCCTATTCCACCGAAATTATAGGTAAGCTCAGGAAAATCATTCAAAAACAAAACAAAAAAAAAACAGATCACACAGAACTAAACAAACGCAGCTCGAGGGGGGCGACGATTACAAAAGATTTGGTGGACGTTTTTCTTTAATAATTTTTTTATACAAAACGTTTCCTGTAATGATATATAGAGAGATTGTTTATATGATAGAAGATTGGGTAAGTGGAATTACCGGTAGATAGTAGAGCTTAACCCTTGCCTTGTTTATTTTCCTGCAGGTTCTGTGCCTCTGCATCCTTATGCAAAGCTTCGTCAACGGCTCTATAGTAAGTACCCTCTACCATTTTATCAATGCACGTTAATGTCTTTTTAATTTATAAAAAATATATAAACCCATTTCATTTTGGATAGCGTGAGGAAGGATTTAGGCTATGTTCACACTGATCGGACACAAAAGTAGTACGACTTCTGATCCAACTTTGCCCTGCGACTTCATGTTGCGGCTTCAATGAACAGGATCTGTATTTGAGTCTGGTATATATCGGAGGGAGAAGAACCAGGAGAAGAACAGTGAGAAGAAGCAGAGAGAGAGAAGACCGGGGAGAAGAAGCGGAGGGAGAAGAAACTGGGAGAAGAACAGTGAGAAGAAGCAAAGAGAGAAGACCGGGGAGAAAAAGTTGAAGGAGAAGAATCGGGAGAAGAAGCGGAGGGAAAGGAACCTGGGAGAAGAAGCAGAGATAGAAGAACCAGGAGAAGAAGCGGAAGCAGAAGAACCTGGGAGAAGAAGCAGAGGGAGAAGAACCAGGAGAAGTGGAGGGAGAAGAACCTGGGAGAAGAAGTGGAGGGAGAAGAAGCAGAGAGAGAAGACCATATGGAAGAAGTGGAGGGAGAAGAACAGTGAGAAGAAGCAGAGAGAGAAGACCATGGAGAAGAAGTGGAGGAAGAAGAAGCGAAGGGAGAAAAACCTGGGAGAAGAAGTGGAGGGAGAAGAACCGGGAGAAGCGGAGGGAGAAGAACCGAGAGAAGAAGCGGAGGGAGAAGAACCTGGGAGAAGAAGCGGAGGGAGAAGAACCAGGAGAAGTGGAGGGAGAAGAACCTGGGAGAAGAAGTGTAGGGAGAAGAACAGTGAGAAGAAGCAGAGAGAGAAGACCATATGAAAGAAGTGGAGGGAGAAGAACAGTGAGAAGAAGCAGAGAGAGAAGACCATGGAGAAGAAGTGGAGGGAGAAGAAGCGAAGGGAGAAAAACCTGGGAGAAGAAGTGGAGGGAGAAGAAACCGGGAGAAGCGGAGGGAGAAGAACCTGGGAGAAGAAGTGGAGGGAGAAGAACAGTGAGAAGAAGCAGAGAGAGAAGACCATGGAGAAGAAGTGGAGGGAGAAGAACCTGGGAGAATAAGCGAAGGGAGGAAAACCTGGGAGAAGAAGTGGAGGGAGAAGAACCAGGAGAAGCGGAGGGAGGAGAACCAGAAGAAGCGGAGGGAGAAGAACCGAGAGAAGAAGTGGAGGGAGAAGAACCTGGGAGAAGAAGCGGAGGGAGAAGAACCTGGAAGAAGAAGCGGAGGGAGAAGAACTTGGAGAAGAAGCGGAGGGAGAAGACAGGAGGAAGAAGACACAGAGCTACGACGGGGGACATTCTTCATTTTTAATAAAGGGCTTTTCCAAAACTGTCTCTTGTTTTTTTTGTAACACTACACTTTTTTGGGTGAATGAGTAGGGGTACAATGTACCCTATACTTATTCACATGGGGGGCCGGGATCTGGGGGCCCCTTTGTTAAAGGGGGCTTCCAGATTGCGATAAGCCCCCTGCCCGCAGACCTCCACAAACACCGGTCAGGGTTGTCGGGGAGAGGCCCTTTTTCCGATTAAGACATGGAGAAAACGTGCTTTGGGGTGGCACTCACCTCCCCCTATGTTGAGGGCATGTGGCCTGGTATGGTTCAGGAGGGGGCGCTCGCTTGCCCCCCTCCACTTCCTGACCTACCGGGCTGCATGCTCGGATAAGGGTCTGGTATGGATTTTGGGGGTGACCCCACACCGTTGTTTTTTTTATTTGGTGTGGGGTTCCCCCTTGAGATTCATTTCAGACTCAAAGTTGGATGCCGTTTATTGAAGTTGCATGGAAGTCAGATGAGAAGTTCTATTACCTTTGTGTCAGATCAGTGTGAACATAGCGTAAGGAGAAGTACAGGGAAGGCTCATTTGGCTGAACTTCTTCTGTGGATCAAAGGAGTGCATTTCGTTCGCTGTCACAGAGCCGGTTTAGGGTCAGGAAAGATCACAGCAATGGATTCGGGATCCGCCCACACGGCGTAGGAGACTTACGCCGCTCGTATCTTAGCCTAATTTAAGCGTATCTGGTTTCCAGAATACGCTTAAATTAACGCCGGCGTAGATTCAAATTTACAACGGCGTATCTACTGATACGCTGGCGTAACTCTCTATGAATCCGGCTATAAATGTACTTGTTACCCGCAGCTGCTGGTAAAGGTGAAAAAAAAACCATACAAAGCGGGCGCGCCCATTCTTATCAATCTGGCAAAAGACAAACATCAAATCCTCTCCATCCTCCACCGACAGACCAACCCGCCCAGCCGCTATGTTACTCCTTCTGGAGTTTTTCCTTCTCTGCATGAATTAGTAAGTAGAATGCTGGTGGATTAAGAAAAATAAAAAAATAAAAAAGATTTTTTTTTAATTAGATAAATACATAAAAAAAGACTGTGTCCTTCCTGTCGCTCCTAGCAACTGTAATAATCATTAAAATTTTACGTCTGGGAACGAGACGGAACGCCTGCCCCAGTTAAAACCTCTTTAAAAAAAAAAAAAACGTTGCCTTCGTTAGTTGAATGGATTCAGTTAAGCGAATATCGGAGATCGGAATCTGTTCAAATTAATTTGCGTTCGCTAGCGACAACGCCTTAAAGAAAAAAAAAAAAAAACCTGATTAATACTCACAATGAGGTTTAATGATAAGTTTAACGCGGAGGGTATCTGGCGGTGGTGATAAAGAACGGCGTCTCCCTGGAAAATAAGTTGGGTCTAATTATTATCTATAATAGAAAATGTGACGGTAATTTTTTATTATTTATATTTATGCCTTAAAAGGGAACAACATTTGTTTATTTGTTTATTTTGGATAAAACACGTTAACCTCCTTTCCACCCAGCCTAGGCGTCCCTTTATCTGTGGAGTGGTGGGTGGAAAAAAAGGATTGCCTGATCATGCGATCACAAAACCTAGAGCTGAGTGTAATCTGAGACCTGAGTGGATGGAAAGGACACACCCCCTTCTACACAGTCTTAAAGGGAAACATGCAAGCTGAGGCTGTCATTCACCTGCTATGTACTGGGGAGGGGCATCTCTCAGAATTGTCTGGTGTCTCTTAGAAGTGACTCGTGCAGATAGCGGTAAAAGGTTTCCTGAATACTAGCCGCCATGGCAGTAGATATAAACAGACGTGCTGACATTAGCCGCTCACTGATCCATTTTAGCGTTTGAAAAACGTGTTCGTTCTGGCGCGTTTTTTGACGTCGACATCAGCCGGGCCGAATGATGGATATTATCATACGACGTCCCCAGCGTGTGCCAGGGAGACATTGGCGGTGCAGTTGTCATGGCAGTGTCCTCTTGAAATCTTTAATTTCCAGAGTTGTAATCATTCAGGTCATCCCGGACGAGCCCCCCACCTGTGACTGGACAGTGAACTGAGAAGCAGCAGAGTGATAAGTTCACCATCCTGCTCTCTCCTCCTATCTCCTCCTATCAGCAAGCTACTTGTCAGCACATGAACTGATCTCTTTATGCTGCTTCCACCTCTCACACTTCAGCCCTGCTGTACAGGAAATGCAGGAGGCTGATACTGGGTCACATTCAGGTACTTGTTTAAAAAAAAATTGTATTAATTTGTGTTAAGAGTTCCGCTATAAATATCTATATAAAGTTCAGCTTTCATTTCTGTAGTTTGCAGAGGGAGGGGGCGGGGTTTAAAGAATCAAGCGACAAGAGACAGCAGTCCCGCCGGAAACACCGTGAAAGGTTTCCTGAATACTAGCCGCTATGGCAGTAAATATAAACAGACGTGCTGACATTAGCCGCTCCCCTATCCATTTTAGTGTTTGAAAAATGTGTTCGTTCTGGCGCGGTTTTTTGACGTCGTCATCAGCCGTGACCGAACGATGGATATTATCATACGACGTCCCCGGCGTGCGCCAGGGACATTGGCGGCGCGGTTGTCATGGCAGTGTCCCCTCGAAATCTTCCATTCCCCGAGCCGTCTGTTAATCTCCGGGCCGGTTCCTCTGAGCTCCCCGAGCGTTCCTCGGCCGCTGCCAGGCGGAGATAAGAAATTGTGTCCCCGGCGCAGATGTCTTTCCCGCAACTCCTCCATTCTCTCCGGCTTGGCACCTCACCCTATCACACGCCAACACACATGGCACTGGCCCGCTATCTGGTTACAGACGGATACCGAGACAGGCGGGAGATAATGAAGATATTTGTTCACGGGGCTGAAGGAGGCCAAGAAATATCCAAATTATCTCTGGAAGGGGAACGTATCAAGTGGGGAGGCCGCGGTTCTGTTATTAAAAGAACTGCGGGGCAAAATAAATAGAAAGCCTTTAATTTCCTTTATTTCATCTTTTTCAAAGATCATGAAATTATTTTAACCACTTGACCACCGGGCCTATTCTGGCACTTCTCTCCTTCATGTAAAAATCACAGGGGTAGATCCACGTACCTGGGCGCATTAATACGCTGGGCACAGCGTATCTAAGATACACTACGCCGCCGCAACTTATTATTTTTTTTTCTAATCCACAAAGAATTTGCGCCGTAAGTTACGGCGGCGTAAGGGCGTGGAATTCAAATGGATGTAATGGGGGCGTGTTTTATGTTAATACGTCGTGACCCGACGTAAACAACGTTTTTTTTTAACGGCGCATGCGCCGTCCGTGGGGGTATCCCAGTGCGCATGCATTAACACGGAAAAAAGCCAATGCTTCCGACGGTGACGTCATTCTACGCAAATCCCTATTCGCGAACGACTTACGCAAACGACGTAAAAATTTCAAAATTGTACGCGGGAACGACGGCCATACTTAACATTGAGTACGCCTCATAACAGCAGCTTTAACTATACGTCGGAAAAAGCCGAACGAAAACGACGTAAAAAAATGCGCCGGCCGGACGTACGTTCGTGGAACGCCGTAAATAGCTAATTTACATACTCGACACGGAAATCAACGGAAGCGGCACCTAGCGGCCGCCAAAATATTGCATATAAGGCCCCGTACACACGTCCGAGAAACTCGACGGGCAAAACGCATCGTTTTGCTCGTCCTTTGACTAACGAGGAAATAGAGAACATGTTCTCTATTTGGCCCGACGAGATCCTCGTCGGTTTCCTCGGCCAAAAGTGTACACACGACCGGGTTTCTCGGCAGAATACGGCTCCGAACGAGTTTTTTGGCTGAATTCTGCCGAGAAACTCGGTCGTGTGTATGGGGCCTAAGATCCGACGGCGTACTAAGACGTACGCCTGTCGGATCGATCCCAGATGCCGTCGTATCTTGTTTTGTAGATACAAAACAAAGATACGACACGGGAATTTTAAAATTACGCCGGCGTATCAATAGAATCCTTTTGTGGATCTGCCCCACAATTTTTGTTGCTAGAAAATTAATCAGAACCCCTAAACATTATATATTTTTTTAGGGAATAAAATGGCGGTCATTGCACGGTATTTGCGCAATAATTTTACAAACACCTTCTTTTGGGAAAAGAAACGGTTTAATGAATTAACCACTTAAGACCCGGACCTTTAGGCAGCTAAAGGACCCGGCCAGGTTTTGTGATTCGGCACTGCGTCGCTTTAACAGACAATTGCGCGATCGTGCGACGTAGCTTCCAAACAAAATTGGCGTCCTTTTTTCCCCACAAATAGAGCTTTCTTTTGGTGGTATTTGATCACCTCTGCGGTTTTTATTTTTTGCGCTATAAACAAAAATAGAGCGACAATTTTGAAAAAAATTCAATATATTTTACTTTTTGCTATAATAAATATCCCCCAAAAATATATAAAAAAACATATTTTTTCCTCAGTTTAGGCCGATACGTATTCTTTTACATATTTTTGGTAAAAAAAATCTTCATTTTATTTTTATTTTACTTAATCACCGATTTCATGCCGACAGGCGCGATTGCGGCTTTTGTTTACTTCCGGGTAGGGATGAGCTTCGAGTTCGAGTCGAACTCATGTTCGACTCGAACATTGCCTGTTCGCCTGTTCGGCAAACAACGAACAATTAAGGGTGTTCGCGGCAAATTCGAAAAGCCGCGGAACACCCTGTTAAAGTCTATGGGAGAAATCTAAAGTGCTAATTTTAAAGGCTAATATGCAAGTTATTGTCCTAAAAAGTGTTTGGGGACCCGGGTCCTGTCCCAGGAAACATGTATCAATGCAAAAAAAAGTTTTAAAAACGGCCGTTTTTTCGGGAGCAGTGAATTTAATAATGCTAAAAGTGAAACAATAAAAGTGTAATATTACATTAAATTTCGTACCTGGGGGGGGGGGGGTGTAAAGTCAGCATGTGAAAAAGCGCATGTTTCCCGTACATAGAACTGTCCCTGCACAAAGTGTCATTTCTGAAAGAAAAAAAGGCATTTAAAACCGGCTTTGCGGCTATAATGAATTGTTGGCTCTGGCAATTCAGAGATGATTCATTCATAAAAAATAAAAAAGCGTGGCGGTCCCCCAAATTCCATTAACAGGCCCTTCAGGTCTGATATGGATATTAAGGGGAACCCCGCCGTCAATTTAAAAAAAAAATTACGTGGGGTTCCCCCAAAAATCCACACCAGACCCTTATCCGAGCACGTTAACCTGGCCGGCCACAGAAAAGAGGGGGGGACAGAGTGCGGCCCCCCTCTCCTGAACCGCACCAGGCCACATGCCCTCAACATGGGGAGGATGTCCCCATGTTGATGGGGACAAGGGCCTCATCCCCACAACCCTTGCCCGGTGGTTGTGGGGGTCTGCGGGTGGGGGCTTATCAGAATCTGGAAGACCCCTTTAACAAAGGGGACCCCCAGATCCTGCCCCCCCTATGTGAATTGGTAATGGGGTACACTGTACCTCTACCATTTCACGAAGGAAGTGTAAATAGTTAAAAAAAACACACAGACGCCGTAGAAAAAAATTCCTTTATTAATAAGAAAAATTAAAAATCCAGCGGTGGTAATCCACTCTCGATGCGGCTCCCTGCTCCAACGTTGTCTTCTATCCAGCGACAGATGATCTCTCCAGCGACGGGTGATCAGTGGTCCGGTCCAGCGATGGGAAGATCCATCCGTCCAGAGCGCAGCAGGCGAGCTCCACTCTCCGCTGGACACAGCCCAGCGGAATGACGCGCTGGAGCTTTGACTCCCCATGTTGAGGGCATGTTGCCTGGTGCGGTTCAGGAGAGGGGGGGCCGCACTCTGTCCCCCCCTCTTTTCTGTGGCCGGCCAGGTTAACGTGCTCGGATAAGGGTCTGGTGTGGATTTTTGGGGGAACTACACGCCATTTTTTTTTAAATTTGGGGTGGAGTTCCCCTTAAAATCCACACCAGACCTGAAGGGTCTGGTATGGATATTTGGGGGGAACCCCACATCATTTTTTTTTAAATTAACGGCGGGGTTCCCCTTAATATCCATATCAGACCTGAAGGGCCAGTTAATGGAATTTGGGGGGACCCCCACGTTTTGTTTTTTTTTATGAATGAATCATCTCTGAATTGCCAGAGCCGACAATTCATTATAGCCGCAAAGCCGGTTTTAAATGCCTTTTTTTCTTTCAGAAATGACTCTTTGTGCAGGGACAGTTCTATGTACGGGAAACACAAGCTTTTTCACATGCTGACTTTACACCCCTCCAGGTACGAAATTTAAAGTAATATTACACTTTTATTGTTTCACTTTTAGCATTATTAAATTCACTGCTCCTGAAAAAACGTCCGTTTTTAAAACTTTTTTTGCATGGATACATGTTTCTTGGGGCAGGACCCAGGTCCCCAAACACTTTTTAGGACAATAACTTGCATATTAGCCTTTAAAATTAAACATTTGGTGTGTTCGCAAGTTCTGATGCAAACCGAACAGGGGGGTGTTCGGCTCATCCTTACTAGAGAGCAAGAGGTTCTTGGGAGGAGTGGAGATGGTGGTTTGGGTGATATCTTGAGGAGATCCTGAAGGCAAACAGAGAAGGAGAAAGCCCAAAAGATGAGGATAGGGAGTTCTAGAATGGGAAAGGCTCTGGAGGACTCCTAGAGGAGATCGTGGAGGGAGGTGATGAGGTTGCTGGAGAGTGACGAGGCCAGTTTGGGTAGTATGTTTAGAGTGGTGAAGGCGATTTAAGTAATATCTTAAGATCCTAAAGGCGAACAGAGAAGGAGAAAGCCAGACAGATTAAGGTAGGAGGTTCTAGAATGGAAGAGGCTCTGGAGGAGTCCTGGAGGAGAACATGGAAGAAGGTGATGACTGATCTAGAGAGTAACAGGTCTTGAGAAGGAGAAAGCCAGACAGATTAAGGTAGGAGGTTCTAGAATGGAAGAGGCTCTGGAGGAGTCCTGGAGGAGAACATGGAAGAAGGTGATGACTGATCTAGAGAGTAAGAGGTCTTGAGAGGAGTGTAGAAGGCGATTTGGGTAAAATCTTGAGATCCTAAATGCGAACAGAAAAGGAAAAAGCCAGACAGATTAGGGTAGGGAGTTCTAGAATGGAAGAGGCTCTGGAGGAGTCCTGGAGGAGAACATGGAAGGAGGTAATGAGATTGCTGGAAAGTAACGAGGTTGGTTTGTGGTATTTTTATAGAAGAGATTGGTGATGTAGTTCTGGGCTGAGATGTGGTTAGTACTTAGAATGCAATTGCGTAAAATGTTTGGACACCAGAGAAGGGGTTGGCAGAGAATGAAACTGAGAGGTTGGTGAGGTGGATGAGGTTATTCAGCAGCATTCATGATAGACTAAAGAGTGGACGGTCTTTGTAGACCTGAAGGAGTTAATGGGAGGAGGTAATGACTGAGCTAGAGAGCAAGAGGTCCTTGGGAGGAGTGGAGATGGTGGTTTGGGTGATATCTTGAGGAGAGCCTGAAGGCAAACAGAGAAGGAGAAAGCCGGAAAGGTTGGGGTATAGAGTTCTAGTGGATGAAAGAGGCTCTGGAGAAGTCCTGAAGGAGACCATGGGAGGAGGTAGTGACTGAGCTAGAGAGCAAGAGGTCCTTGGGAGGAGTGGAGATGGTGGTTTGGGTGATATCTTGAGGAGATCCTGAAGGCAAACAGAGAAGTAGAAAGCCAGAAAGATTCGTTTTAATGAGTTCTAGAATGGGAGAAGCTCTGGAGGACTCCAAGAGGAGATGATAGAGGGAGGTGATGAGGTTGCTGGAGAGTGATGAGGTCAGTTTGGGTGATATTTTTGGTAAGAGTGGAGAAGGCGATTTAAGTAAAATCTTAAGATCCTAAAGGCAAACAGAGAAGGGAAGGAGAAAGCCAGACAGATTAGGGTAGGGAGTTCTAGAATGGGAGAGGCTCTGGAGGAGTTCTGGAAGAGATTTTGGAAGGAGGTGATGACTGAGCTAGAGAGTAAGAGGTCTTGAGAGAAGCGAAGAACTAGACGGTTTTTGTAGACTCTAAGGATGAGATTCCAGTAGTCAAGGTGAGAGATAACTAGGGAGTGGTGGGGTCATCGGTTTACGAAGGAGCGTATATTGGAGATAGCATTTTGGGCTTGGAAACGCCGGGTTTTCAAGGGGTCATTTATACAACCAGAAAGATATTCCTCAGAAACACTGAGCCCGAGGTATCTCTTCTCCTCAATACATCCAAGCCATTTAGGCTGCGCCAGAACAGAGGAGAATCACAAAGCGCTCCATGCCCTAGTGGCCTCACGCCCCGCAGAGCCCCGGGATCTCTAACGGCTTGCTGACCTGGAATTGGAAGCGTTCAGAAGTCTCCATCTGATTTAGTGTAAATGTTCGTGGATACGTTATATAACACACCTCCGTCTTTTACATCGGCAGACTCCTGACCTCGTACTTGTTACCGCAGCAGGAGAATCAGAGGCTGTTGTGTAACAGAAAATGCATGTCCTAAATTCTCTGCTCCTTTGCCTGATATAACCCCGGACCTGGTTTTATTTTGGAAGGAATTTAAAGCGGACCCGACATCAGCTATATCTGTTCCTGATAAGTGCGTGCATGCTAAGTAATAGGTCATTGTAACACTTTATTATTTATTGATGTATTTATTGCTTCTCACAGTACTTCCCCTTGCCAATGCCTTCATCTGCTTCTCTCTCCAGAAGAATGGAGCCATCTTTGTTCAGGCATGCTCCAGGGTCACCATCTAATCCCTGGACTAATATTCTTCCACCTACATGGTACAGTCATGTAAATTCTGGTGCCTGTGTTATACCGTTATAGTTATGTTTGTAGCAACCCTCCTCCACCCCCTTCAGCAGCCGCTGGCTTTGAATGGTCCAGTTTCCCCATTTAGTGCTCACATAGCCAGGCACACCGTATTTTCTTCTCTCTCACCTGCTCAAATAAACAGTCTAGGGGTATCTTTTGTATTTTTTTTTTTTTTTTTGCTGAGGATAACTTGTATAGGTATCTGGGAGGCATTGGATAACCCCAAGGAACGGAAGTAACTGAGGACTCTTGCCTCACTTTCCTGATAGAGAACTCCCTGATGAAGTCACGTGACCAGTGACGCAACGCGTTGGGTGGAGCCTTGTGACGTCAGTTCCAGTGGTGTTTTACGGAAGTACGGTAAAGAGGAGAATGTGTCACCACTCCCATTTCGATTTACTGCGGTTTTTACCCTTACTTTATGTAAGCAGTTTCTTTTACTAAATACATGTACTCTTCATTTGGCAATATTGCACTATGGCTGTTCTTTGTTTCCTTTGAGCGCCATTTATACAAGAATCGTCATTCCATTCAGTCTCCGTTTTAAAAAACGGCCCACTGAGCCATCGGCCCACCGGGAAACTCCCTGTAGTCCCTATGGCCAGTCCATCCCTGTTTGAGTATATTACTTTATGGCACATTATTGAATAAGCGCACCATTCTCATCTTTTTCTTTTTCCACATAGTTACTACTTGCTAGGAGAAATACTTAGGGTGTACTTCTTTGTAGAACTTGTAAGAAGTTTGAAAATATGCCAGTTAGGTGCTGTCCTGGGCTGGAGGTAATGTTTTCCCGGTTCTTTGGTTTTGGCGGGTTATCTTTGGATCCGGCCCACTGCTCCGGTGATATAAAAAGGGACAGTCGCCCGGAGCCAGAAGTTGAGGTTGGTGTTGGAGTGCACACGGTCCCCCCAAGAGATCCGGGGGCCCAGATCCCGTAAGGGAGAGGATCAGAGAAGTGTGCCCACGAGGAGTGAAAGAATGTTGCCTACTGCTAGTCCTACCTTCATGTAAAAGGTCGTCTGGACCTGGGGCTCATCCCCATAGACTTCAGCACTGGAAAATTATACTTTTGGATCCTTTTAATTTATTTTTTTTGCATGCTATATCGAAAATTATGAAGGTTACTCAACTTACAAAAATTCTCGTAGGACAGAATACAACTTCGGAAGCGATGTATTGTATTGTAATGTATTCTCACGTTTCTGAACATGCGTAGTCTTGCTCTTCTGATTTATTTCGGTTTGAAATAGCCAATTAGGTTCTGTCCCATATCGGAGGGTAGGAGTTAATACTTTCTTGGTTCTTTGGTTCTTACTGGCGGGTTTTTCTCTGAGTCTGACCCATTGATCCCATGTTATAAAAGAGGGACAGTGGTCTGGGGCAGTGTGTGAGGTGTGGTTGGGTGTGCATGGAGTAAGAGAGCTCCCGAAAGAGAAGTCCAGTGCCTGTATAGGAAAGAAATGGAGAACAGCACCCGTGAGGAGCAGAAGAATGTTGCTCGCTACTACTATTTACTAATGTCAAGACCGACGGTGCTTGGGGTTCCCCCCGAAGACAAATAATAAATGGTTTTCAAAATAAATATGTGAAAAGTGTGGGGGGGAGGGGTCAATACTTTGTAGAACCCCCTTTCTCTACAAGTCTTTTTGGGGGTGTCTCTACCAGCTTTGCACATCTAGAGAGGGACATTTCTGCCCATTCTTCTCTGTAAAATATCTCAAGC
The DNA here is from genome assembly GCF_905171775.1 of Rana temporaria. Classification (NCBI taxonomy): domain Eukaryota; kingdom Metazoa; phylum Chordata; class Amphibia; order Anura; family Ranidae; genus Rana; species Rana temporaria. The sequence continues at coordinate 5,180,146 of NC_053500.1, read as the reverse complement.
TCTGTCAGATTGGATGGAGAGCGTCTGTGATCAGCAATTTTCAAGTCTTGCAACAGATTCTCAATGGGATTTAGGTCTGGACTGTGACTGGGCCATTCCAACACATGAATATTATTTGATCTAAACCATTCCATTGTAGCTCTGGCTGTACTTTAGGGTCGTTGTCCTGCTGGAAGGGGTACCCCCCCCCCCCCCGTGCTCAAGTCTTTTGCAGACTCTAACAGGTTTTCTTCTAAGATTGTCCTGTATTTGACTCCATCCATCTTCCCGTCAACTCTGACCAGCTTCCCTGTCCCTGCTGAAGAAAAGCATCCCCACCACATGATGCTGCCACCACCATGTTTCACGGTGGGGATGGTGTGTTCAGGGTGATGTGCAGTGTTGGTTTTCCCCCACACATAGCGTTTTCCTTTTAGGCCAAAAAGTAAAATTTTATAGCCAGATTCATAGAGAGTTACGCCGGCGTATCAGTAGATACGCCGTCATAACCCTGAATCTACGCCAGCGTTAATTTAAGCGTATTCTGGAAACCAGATACGCTTAAATTAGGCTAAGATACGAGCGACGTAAGTCTCCTACGCCGTCGTATCTTAAAGTGTAATTTTTAGGCTGGCCGCTAGGTGGCGCTTCCGTTGAGTTCGGCGTAGAATATGTAAATGACTAGATACGCCGATTCACGAATGTACGTGCGCCCGTCGCAGTAAAGATACGCCGTTTCCGTAAGAGATACGCCGCACAAAGATAAAGCTGCCCCCTAGGAGGCGTAGTCAATGTTAAGTATGGCCGTCGTTCCCGCGTCGGAATTTGAAAATTTTACGTTGTTTGCGTAAGTCGTCCGTGAATGGGGCTGGACGCCTGCGCCGTTCGTAAAAAAACGTCAATCACGTCGGGTCACAAGTAATTAACATAAAACACGCCCCCCATCCTCATTTGAATTTGAATAGGCGCGCTTACGCCAGCCGCATTTATGCTACGCCGCCGTAAGTTAGGAGGCAAGTACTTTGTGAATACAGTACTGCATTTGCTGGACACAGTGGCTGCATATGATGGGCACAGTTGGCTGCATTTGATGGGCACAGTGGCTGCATTTGCTGGACACAGTGGCTGCATTTGATGGGCACATTGGCTGCAATTGATGTTTTTGTTTCGATATTTTTCTGAATTTTTCCGTTCATTTGTGCCCCCCCAAAAAATTTGGAGCACCAGCCCCCACTGCTCCATGCTATGGGCAGCCAGTGACCATGTGATCTGGACTGCCCAGGCATTAGGTCATGTGTGATAAGCAGTTTCTTTTTTGCCAAGAAAGAGGGAAATTTTTATTTAAAATATAAATCTGATTTTCTAATGCAGTCAGGCCCCCGTTGACGCACGTGAAGTGTTCATTTTAACGACAGGCCCTCTTTATAACAGCCAGTTCTCGCCAAGATGCGCTCTTCTGAAAGAAAACAATGGATCTCGCGGGTCACTGTGCCTGGACTAACCCGAAGCCGGTAAGTGGAATTTTCCTGGCCGTGTGACATTTCTGCAGATGAACACCTCGCTGTTCTGCGGTGAAAGCTCGGCAGGATTATTTCTTTCTTTTTTTTTTTTTTCTTCCCGTTTTGCATTATTGTCCTCCTGGAAGATTGATCCGCGGCGATGAGAAAGCCGCACATAATCTTTTAAGTTTTTCTCCGGTTAAATCTTGACTGTCTTCACCTCGGTGTACTTTGAATTACTTTCCAACTTCATAAAAACAGATTTTCCCTGCAGAGCGAAATGGCGGGACACCCACTGCTGGCCGTACTTCCATTACAGCGGTAATATTTACCGGGAGTAGAAATGTTCTGCTCGGGAGAAAAAAAAAAAAATAGAAAAGATTTTCAGAACAAAAGTTTGCGAAAGAACTCAATTTTCTCCCTGTACGTTCGCAGCACTTCTACGATTTTAGGCGTTGGGATATTATAAAATGCGTAGATGACGTTGCGTCCTTGGCGTTGCATTAAAGCAGAACTCCAGACAAAAATAACAACATACCGTATTTATCGGCGTATAACGCGCACTTTTTCCCCCTTAAAATTAGGGGAAATCGTGGGTGCGCGTTATACGCCGATCCTCGCTGTCTCAGAGCGCCGCCGACAAAGAAGGACAAAGACCGAGCCGAGTGAATCGAAGATTCGTAAATTCGTAAAAAATAGTAAATTCGAAGATTCATAAATTTGAAGATTCGTAAATTCGTACAAATATAAAGAGGGAGGAGTCATTGCTCCAAATAATTTGTGTCTGTAAAGAAGGAGGAGTCACTGCTCCAAATAATCTGTGTATGTAAAGGGGGAGGAGTTGCTGCTCCAAATAGTTTGTGCATGTAAAAGGGAGGAGTCACTGCTCCAAATAATTTGTGTATGTATAGAGGGAGGAGTCATTGCTCCAAATAATTTGTGTCTGTAAAGAAGGAGGAGTCACTGCTCCAAATAATCTGTGTATGTAAAGGGGGAGGAGTTGCTGCTCCAAATAGTTTGTGTCTGTAAAGGATGAGGAGTCACTGCTCCAAATAATTTGTGTATGTAAAAGGGGAGGGGTCACTGCTCCAAATAATTTGTGCATGTAAAGGGGGAGGGGTCACTGCTCCAAATAATTTGTGCATGTAAAGGGGGAGGGGTCACTGCTCCAAATAATTTGTGCATGTAAAGGGGGAGGAGTCACTGTTCAAAAAAAATGTGTATTTAAAGGGGAGGAGTCACTGCTCCAAACAATTGGTGTATGTAAAGGGGAGGAGTCACTGCTCCAAATAATTTGTGTCTGTAAAGAAGGATGGGTCACTGCTCCAAATAATTTGTGTCTGTAAAGAAGGAGGAGTCACTGCTCCAAATAATTTGTGTATGTAAAAGGGAGGAGTCACTGCTCCAAATAATCTGTGTATGTAAAGAAGGAGGAGTCACTGCTCCAAATAATCTGTATGTAAAGGGGGAGGAGTTGCTGCTCCAAATAGTTTGTGTATGTAAAAGGGAGGAGTCACTGCTCCAAATAATTTGTGCATGTAAAGGGGGAGGAGTCACTACTCCAAATAATTTGTGCATGTAAAGGGGGAGGAGTCACTGCTCCAAATAATTTGTGTATGTAAAGAAGGAGGAGTCACTGCTCCAAATAATTTGTGCGTGTAAAGGGGGAGGAGTCACTGCTCCAAAAAAATTGTGTATGTAAAGGGGAGGAGTCACTGCTCCAAATAATTTGTGTATGTAAAGAAGGAGGAGTCACTGCTCCAAATAATTTGTGTATGTAAAAGGGAGGAGTCACTGCTCCAAATAATTTGTGTATGTAAAGGGGAGGAGTCACTGCTCCAAATAATTTGTGTATGTAAAGAAGGAGGAGTCACTGCTCCAAATAATTTGTGCGTGTAAAGGGGGAGGAGTCACTGCTCCAAAAAAATTGTGTATGTAAAGGGGAGGAGTCACTGCTCCAAATAATTTGTGTATGTAAAAGGGAGGAGCCACTGCTCAAAATAATTTGAGTATGTAAAGGGGAGGAGTCACTGCTCCAAATAATTTGTGCATGTAAAGGGGGAGGAGTCACTGCTCCAAAAAAATTGTGTATGTAAAGGGGAGGAGTCACTGCTCCTGCTCTCTGAAGCAGAGAAAAATCAGGCCCGGACCAGGCTGTGCTGTGTGACAGAGCTGTGTAAACCTCAGGACTGGATTCTCATTTATATATTCAGCGTTTTTCCCGGAGTTCACCTTTATCCGACTCAAATATTATACTTTACACTAAAGTTCTGCATCCCTCAGGAAAACGCTCAGACGTCTCCTTTTACAAAACCATTACAAGGACAGACGTAAGACCAGATAGGAAGGAATGTTGTTGACTGAAGAGCTTGCCATCTAATGAGGTGGGGTTGTGCAGGAGGAAAGTAATATGGCGCGCTCCCTGCTGTGCGGGCGAATGTGCAGGGACAGCTGGGTAATCTCAGCCAGCCGTGTTGTGGGAGAGGGCTCTTGTTGTACGATTGGTATGTCCGTTCTGCCAGCCGGGTGGGCTGTGTGAGGACCCCCTACCGGCACATCACAGGGCATTGGCGGAGCATGAATATTTCAGCCATGTGTGAATCCGGTGGCATGCCCGCTCTATTTTATATGTGGGCACAGGCGGCTCAGTGCACAAGACGTGAAATTTCAATCGTTCAGAATTATTATTATTATTAAAGCTGGACTCCAGGCACACATAACTATGGCTCCATAATCCGTAATACAAGCCGTGTATGGACCTGGGTGTGACGTACTATCAGTCTCCTGCAGTCTACTGTGCAGCAGAGCCTGGAGAGGTGGAGAGGGAAGCAGCACAAGGAGCCAATAACGTGTGCTGCTGTACAAGGAGCATGCTGATGGGAGGAGAGAGCTCATCAGTGTGCTGCTTTATTACCACTATGGAGTCATCGGCTGTAAGAGAAAGGGAAACTGCAGCAGAGAAAAAGCAGTTCTCCTCCTCTGCAATGCTGACAGGACGTGGATCTCTGTGTTTACACCAATGCACCCCGATGGAGACAGGGGTGCACTGCAAGGTAGTGAACCCAATAGCAGACTGCTGCGGACGGACAGGAAACGCGAACCCAAGATTCCCCAGGGCGCGGAGTCTAAGGTCCAGCAGGTGTTCACCAGAGCCTCTAGTGGTGAAGATGGCCTTTCGCTGCAACTGAACCCAGGTCGCGGCCCCTGGGCTCCCCCAGGTCACGCTCCGTAGGGAGAGATGGGAAGCAGCCACTGAGAACACAAGGGATAGTGATGGGTAAGCCGAGGTCAGGGCAACAGGCAGACAAGGGTGACCAAGGGACAGGCCAAAGGTAAGGGTCACAGGCAAACTGGAGTAGTCAGAGACGAGCCAAAATCGGTACACAGAAAGGTTAACATAGCACACGGCAGACAGGAACACAAAGCTAACAATCAAAGTTGAACAGAAGCAGACCTGCAGTGCACTAGTTAATATAGACTTCCTGGGATGGCCTGGGGTGGAGCCATACAGGGAGGAGAGGTGATAAGCCAGAAAGAGAGTCAGGCCTCTAATGGACACATGGAGGAGAAGGTAAGCTGCCAGACATTATTGCATGTCCATGACAGGCGGCACCATCTCTCCTCCTCTGATCCGCTCCTGTCAGCTGTCGGAGGAGAGAGCTGCCTCTGGAAGAGGAGAAGGAGGCGGAAGGGGAGCACTCTGGCGCTTCAGCGCCCCCCACCTCTGTGGCGCCTGGATGCGCTGCACCCCGTGCACCTGCCCAGGATCGGCCCTAGATAGCAAGATAATATTGGACCTGGCAGATGGCAGGAGAAGGATGCCAAGATGGCGATGTGAGCCACTTCTTCCCAAAAAGGTTTGTAGCAGACACAGGAGTCGGGGGGCCTGGCGAGGAAAACTGAACTGCCAAAAATAATTCCGATGTGGCTGAGAACTTTGTGTTTTTAGGCCCCTCTGCGTTCTCTATAGACAATTTTTTTTATTCCGGTTCCTACCCCGTGTATCCAGTCATTAGCATGCTGGTTTTTATTTTCCGTTCTACTTTATTAAATCTTATTAATATAAGGAAAGTAATTATTATGTGCCTCTCTTTGTTTAGAGCCGGGGGGGGGGGAACGCGGCGATGTCATTAGCGGTCACCTGACTCATTAATATAATTGATCGCCTGGCTGGATCCAGCAAAGCGTCGCGATGGGGAAGCTCAATACAGATTTTATTTACTTAAGAACGCAAAGTCTGAGCAGACGCCGCGCGGAGAGAGCACTGAGAGTACATTACTGGGGGACTGGGATGGGGCTTCCCAAGGACTGGAGGGGGGGGGGGGGGGCATTTGGCCTCCAGATTAATTGGTTAGGAAACATCATGTACAAGGTGTAAAGGTGCCCCAACACACCCTGCCGGTAAAAATGTCATATAGGTGCGATAGGGGGTGAAAGTGCTCGGTACCGAAGGGGTTAAAATACTCGTTAATTGGAAGTGCAGCGGAGCTGTTTGTTGTTTGATGATGTAAAGTCTTATGACATCATAGTAGGTGATGGACTATTGCAGGCCGCGCTTCCTCTGCTCTTGTGTTTATTCGTCAGGCCATAGAAAACAACGGAGAGCCCCCCCCTGCTTTACACACCCCTCCCCCCTGCTGTACACCCCCCTTCCCGCTGTAACACCCCCCCGCTGTACACCCTCCTCCCCCCTGCTGTACACCCCCCGCTGTACACACCCCTCCCCCTGCTGTACACCCCCCTTCCCGCTGTAACCCCCCCTCCCCCGCTGTACACCCTCCTCCCCCTGCTGTACACCCCCCGCTGTACACACCCCTCCCCCTGCTGTACACCCCCCTTCCCGCTGTAACCCCCCCGCGCTGTACACACCCCTCCCCCTCTTTCCCCCCCACTGTACATCCCCTCCCCCTCTTCCTCCCCCCGCTGTACACCCCCTTCCCGCTGTAACCCCCCCCGCTGTACACCCTCCTCCCCCCTGCTGTACACACCCCTCCCCCTGCTGTACACCCCCTTCCCGCTGTAACCCACCCCCCCCCCCCCCGCTGTACACACCCCTCTTCCCCCCCCCACTGTACACCCCCTCCCCCCCCGATGTACACCCCCCTTCCCACTGTACACCCCCCTCCCTCTTTTCCTCCCCCCGCTGTACACCCTCCTCCCCCCTGCTGTACACACCCCTCCCCCTGCTGTACACCCCCCTTCTCGCTGTAACTCACCCCCCCCGTTGTACACCCCCCTCTTCCCCCCCACTGTACACCCCCTCCCCCTCTTCCTCCCCCCCGCTGTACACCCCCCTTCCCGCTGTAACCCCCCCCGCTGTACACCCCCCTCCCTCTCTTCCTCCCCCCGCTGTACACCCCCCTCCCCCTCCCCCGCACGCAGACAATCCCTCTCCATCTTGTTACTCTCTCGGATAGATTTCATTAATCACATGTGCCATTTACTTTGTCAATGTTTAATTGCTCTAATCGGCTAATTAAATGCTCTAGTGCAATCATAAAGCATTTTCACAATTATCTCTTGCGGTACTTTCATTTTTATAATCAACACACAACGCCGTTTCATTAGCGGGAGAGGGAGGCCAACAATAAGCGTGTGTTTGCACTTTGTATTCACCACAACCCCTGAAACCTCCAGGCTCCTCTCCTGGACTGAAACGGCCCCCTCTGATTTTGCCGCACACTGCGAGCTTCTCACCTCGCGCATTAGGAGCTGCAGCAAGTCAGATAGAGCTCGCCTCGTTTCCTGGCTGGAGGACGTCCAGCATCATTTTAGCGCTTTCCTCCCCAACTTGACTGTCCCTAGCCCGCCGCCTTCCATCCATCCATTGGATTTCAATTTTGGAAGCTCAGTATGACATGTGGGCGTTACCTATGCAAATGCAGCCTGAATAGGAACGCCCACTCCTCCAGACTGACATACACCCATTAAGGAAATGTGATATTTGCATAACTCCTCCCACTGCTGGGGTCACTTGAGAGGAGTACAGAGGTGATGTGATGTTTTCAGGAAGCACCGGGGGTGGGCAGGAGGGTCAGCTGCCTTGGGCGCAATGGTTTATTGCAGGGATAGGAGGCACCTTCTGTTACAAGGCTTACAGGAGTGGTGACAGCAGCATCACTACTCTTGTAAGTCCAGCACTGGGAGCAGTGAGGAAAGAGCCACCCCCTAAGCTTGTACATCATCAACAGCAGGGGGGGGGCACAGTGAGGAGAGAGCCACATCCCTAAGCTTGCACATCATGAACAGCAAGGGGGGGGGGCACAGTGAGGAGAGAGCATCCCCTAAGCTTGCACATCATGAATGGGAAGAAGGGGGGGACACAGTGAGGAGAGAGCATCCCCTAAGCTTGCACATCATGAATAAGAAGGGGGGGCACAGTGAGGAGAGAGCCACATCCCTAAGCTTGCACATCATGATTGGGAAGAAGGGGGCACAGTGAGGAGAGAGCATCCCCTAAGCTTGCACATCATGAATGGGAAGAAGGGGGGCACAGTGAGGAGAGAGCCACATCCCTAAGCTTGCACATCATGAACAGCAGGGGGGGGCACAGTGAGGAGAGAGCATCCCCTAAGCTTGCACATCATGAATGGGAAGAAGGGGGGCACAGTGAGGAGAGAGCCACATCCCTAAGCTTGCACATCATGAACAGCAGGGGGGGGGGCACAGTGAGGAGAGAGCATCCCCTAAGCTTGCACATCATGAATGGGAAGAAGGGGGGCACAGTGAGAAGAGAGCCACATCCCTAAGCTTGCACATCATGAATGGGAAGAAGGGGGGCACAGTGAGGAGAGAGCCACATCCCTAAGCTTGTACATCATGATTGGGAAGAGGAAGGGGCACAGCGAGGAGAGAGCCACACCCCTAAGCTTGCACATCATGAACAGCAGGGGGGCACAGCAAGAAGAGAGCCATCCCCAAGCTTTCACATCATGAATAAGAAAGGGGGCACAGTGAGGGGAGAGCCATCCCCTAAGATTGCACATCATGATTGGGAAGGGGGGGGCACAGGGAGGAGAGCTCAATCCCCTAACCTTGCACATCATGATGGGTCTCTCCACACTCCAGAAGGAGAGCGCCCACACGAGTGTCCAGAAGGAGAGCGCCCACACGAGTGTCCAGAAGGAGAGCGCCCACACGAGTGTCCAGAAGGAGAGCGCTTCTCCGAGCGGGGCACTCGAGAAGAGGAGGAGCCACCAGCGCCGCTGAGGGACCCCAGAAGAGGAGGATCAGGGGGCCACTCTGTGCAAAACCAACTGCACAGAGGAGGTAGGTATGACATGTTTGTTATTTAAAAAAATAACGGCACTGCAAGCGCTTTGCGCGTTTGTAGAAACGCGTGTTCTGCCCGCGTTTCTGCCAAGCCCAAGTGTGATGCCACTTTGGCATCTTAGCGAATCGCGGCCACAAAAGTCTTCACATGAGATCAGCCCGGATAAAAGCAGCGATGGATTTTCGTAAAAGGATAAAAAATAAAATAAAAAAATTGACACTTTGTACAGGGCCGTCTTAATAGCATCATGGGCCCCTGGGCAAAGTAATGCTCTGGGGGCCCCTACAATGTTGACAGTGCAGGTAAACAGACATCAAGGCCCAGATCCACGAAGAAGTTACGGCGGCGTATCTATTGATTCGCCGCGTAAGTTCTACGATGCGCCGGCGTATCTTTTGTTTTGTATTCAAAAAACAAGATACGCCTGAATGTGGGCTAGATCCGACTAACGTACGTCTCAATACGCCGTCGGATCATAGGTGCATATTTACACTGGCCACTAGGTGGCGCTTCCGTTGATTTCCGCGTAGAGTATGCAAATTAGCTAGATACGCCGATTCTCAGAACGTACGTCCGCCCGGCGCATTTTTTTACGTCGTTTGCGTAGGGCTTTTTCCGGCGTATAGTTACCCCTGCTCTATGAGGCGTACGCAATGTTAAGTATGGACGTCGGGCCAGCGTCGAATAGGGCTTTGCGTAAATTACGTTCACGTCGTCTAGGCATTGAGCGGGCGTAATTTAATTTGAAAATTCGACGTGATACTGAGCATGCGCCGTTTGAAAAAAGCGTAATTTACGTGGGGTCATGCTTAGTTTACATAAAACACGCCCCCGCTGATCCTCATTTGATTTAGGCGCGCTTACGCCGGAACATTTACGCAACTCCGCCGTAACTTTAGAGGCAAGTGCTTTGTGAATACAGCACTTGCCTCTCAAAGTTGCGGCGGCGTAGCGTAACTACGATACAATTTAAAGTTACGCCTATGTATGTGGATCTGGCCCCAAGTAGGTAGGAGGCAGACTGCCTCCCCTGTGTATCTATCACTCTCGGTGCCATCATGGGGCCCCCAATTTCGGGGCGGCGTGAGCTCAAGGTCCAGCTGCTTTGGGGAAAGTGCAGGGGCCCCCCCATGCAGTGCCCAGGCTCGCCCTCTCATTAAGACAGCCCTGACTTTGTATAAAGTTTCAAAGTTTTCGGCAAACCTCTGGAGCTCTCCTTTTAAAGTCGCCAAACTCCGACAAAACTCCTCTCCTTTTGTTGAATGCCGGCGCCCCCAATTGGACGGCGAAGGAACCGGCTTTACAATCTGACAGCCCCGGGGGGTGGGGGGGGGGGGGCGCTCGCGTCTCTGTGCCAGCGAAAAAAAAAAAACGGCCTGATTTGTACAAAAAAAAAGAGTGACCTAAATACACAGGAGAGAGCGCGAGCGGCCAAAGAGTGGATTTCATCGGTCCGCCAGCCGGAGCGACAAAGACAATCGCTTCGCCATCTACATGGAGTACGCGGTGGAAGAAAAGCCAATCAATAAGGTGAACGGGAGAATGACACTTCAGCCGTATTGTTTGCAGACACTTTTGTCTCTCGCCAGGCTCGTCTGATTGGCGGGGGGTTACCGGGGGGGACGCGTGCAGCTGCCGCAACAGCCCACCCCGCCTCGCTCTTTCTCTCCGCTCGCCGCGTCGAACGAGACAATAAAAGTTAACATCCTTTTGATCCGATAGGTCACTCCATCATCCTTGAGATCCGCTTCCTCGTGCTGACCTTTCCATTTTGGATGAGCGGCGAGCCTTTTTTCTTTTTGTTGCGGACGGGCTCCTCCGCGACAAAGGCTGAATGGTAATCAGGTTAACTGGACGCCCCTGAGCCTTGTTGCGGCTTTGTTAATGCCCGTGGGCAGCACCTGGTGCTCGCTAGCCCCCGAGACGCGGCGGCTTCATTGATATCAGTCTGGCTTAAGCGCGGAGGAGGAGGCGGCGGCGAGAGAGAGAGATTAGACAGGCGAAAAAAAAAAAAAAAAGGAAAGGGAGAGAAAGAGGAGACGCGGCAACAAAAAAAGAAAAAGTGCGTCCAACTTTTTGCTGCAGTGTCCTTGGCTGGCGCTTCGCGGAAGGCGATGCCAGCTTACGGTACCCGTAGACGGACGGGCCGGTCAGCCAGTAGGTGTTCTGGTTTTGCCAAGTTTTGCCGCAACTGACGGTGGCGATATATCTTTCTTGTTTGCGGTAGAAGTTTTCTGCTCGTTGCGATCGACCTCCTATTTTGAGACAGGTCCACCTAAAGTTAACCACTTAAGGACCGAGCCTCTTTCTGAGAACAGTTCGAAAATTACTTAGAACCCCCAAACATTATGGGCCAGATCCAGAGAGAATTGGATCCGCGCAGCGTATCAGAGATACGCTACGCCGCCGTACCTTACCTGGCGGAATTTCGAATCCTCAACGATTTTGCGCCGTAAGTTACGGCGGCGTAGTGTGTTTCTGGCGGCGGAATTCAAATCGGCGATCAGGGGGCGGGTTTCATTTAAATAAGGCACGTCCCCGCGCCAAATGAACTGCGCATGCGTCGTCCAGAAATTTCCCACCGTGCTTTGCGCGAAATGACGTCGCAACGACGTAATTTTTTTAACTTAGACGTGAGTTACGTGCATCCCTATTCACGGACGACTTACGCAAAAAAAAAAAAATTCAAATTTCGATGCGGGAACGACGGGCATACTTAACATGGCAAGTCTATCTATACGCCGCAAAATACCAGCTTTAACTATACGCCGGAAAAAGCCGACTACAGACGACGTTAGAAAATGCGACGGCCGCGCGTACGTTCGTGGATCGTCGTAAATCGCTAATTTGCATACCCGACGCGGAAAACGACGCGAACTCCACCCAGCGGGCGCCGAAGTATTTCATCTAAGATCCGAAGGCGTACGAAGCCGTACGCCTGTCGGATCTTACCCAAATGCCGCCGCCCCTATACATTTTTTTTCTCGAACGCCCTGGAGAATAAAATGGCGGTCGTTGCAATATTTTTTGTCACAACGTATTTGCGCAGCGGTCTTACAAGCGCACTTTTTTTTTTTAGGAAAAAAAAAACTTTTTTGAGTTAAAAAAAAAGACAACAGTAAAGTTAGCCCAATAAATTTATTTTATGTTGTGTTCCACTTACGCGCAGGTACGTGGATCTGCCCCTTGGATTTTTGAATTTTTGAATTTCAATCATAACGAATGACCAGAAAAAATAAAAAAAAACAAATAAAACTAAAAACAAACTAATTTTTCAGCAGTGCACATGTCTAACGACTTATTAATAATAAATAACAATAATAATAATAAAAACAAATTATTATTATTATTTAGTTCTATTCCATTTGTTTAGATACAGCATTCTTTTATCTTCAGATAAATTCGTATTCGTTACGTTCACTAACAGCCGAATTTGAAAAGAAATTACCTATAATTTAATAGTTTGTTATTATTAGTTAGTTAATTATTATTTCGGATTTCAGGTCTTCGAACTTTTGAACTTTTGGATTTACAAATTTCCGAATTTTCGAGTTTTCGAATTTATGAATTTTTCAGCAGTGCACATGTCTAACGAATTAATAATAATAAATAACAATAATAATAAAAATGTATTTTTTATTATTATTTATTATTATTTAGTTCCGTTCCATTTGTTTAGATACGGCATTCTTTATTATGGATACATTCGTATTTGTTACGTTCACTAACAGCCCAAATTACAAATTACCTATAATTTAATAGTTTGTTATTATTAGTTAGTTATTATTTTGAATTTCCGGATTTCAGGTCTTCGAATTTTCAAACTTTTGGATTACGAATTTACGAGTTTACAAATTTTCGAATTTCGGATTTTTTAATTTATGAATTTACGCATTTTAAATTTTTGAATTTTCGAATTTCAATCATAACGAATGACCTGAAAAAAATAAAAAAATTAAATAAAACGCAAAGGAACACATTTTTCAGCAGTGCACATGTCTAACTAATTAATAATAATAAATAACAATAAAAACATATTATTATTATTTATTATTATTTAGTTCCGTTCCATTTGTTTAGATACAGCATTCTTTATCTTCGGATAAATTCGTATTAATTTACTAACAGCCAAATTTGAAAGGAAATTATCTATAATTTAATAGTTTGTTCTTATTTCGAATTTCCGGATTTCAGGTCTTCGAATTTTCAAACTTTTGGATTTCGGATTTTTCAGATTTACAAATTTCAAAATATTCGAATTTTCGGATTTTTGAATTTACGGATTTTGGACTTTTGGATTTTCGAATTTCAATCGTAACGAATGACCTTAACAAAAAAAAAAATACCCACCATCTCTGTGCTGAGTTCCCGGGTCTGTACACCCGCTGTGCCCATTATGAGGGGTTCCCACCATCCCTGTGCTGAGTTCCCGGGTCTGTACACCCGATGTGCCCATTATGAGGAGTTCCCACCATCCCTGTGCCGAGTTCCCAGGTCTGTACACCCGCTGTGCCCATTATGAGGAGTCTCCACCATCCCTGTGCTGAGTTCCCAGGTCTGTACACCCGCTGTGCCCATTATGAGGGGTTCCCACCATCCCTGTGCTGAGTTCCCAGGTCTGTACACCCGCTGTGCCCATTATGAGGAGTTCCCACCATCCCTGTGCTGAGTTCCCGGGTCTGTACACCCGCTGTGCCCATTATGAAGGGTTCCCACCATCCCTGTGCTGAGTTCCCGGGTCTGTACACCCGCTGTGCCCATTATGAGGGGTTCCCACCATCCCTGTGCTGAGTTCCCAGGTCTGTACACCCGCTGTGCCCATTATGAGGGGTTCCCACCATCCCTGTGCTGAGTTCCCGGGTCTGTACACCCGCTGTGCCCATTATGAGGGGTTCCCACCATCCCTGTGCTGAGTTCCCGGGTCTGTACACCCGCTGTGCCCATTATGAGGGGTTCCCACCATCCCTGTGCTGAGTTCCCGGGTCTGTACATCCGCTGTGCCCATTATGAGGGGTTCCCACCATCCCTGTGCTGAGTTCCCGGGTCTGTACACCCGCTGTGCCCATTATGAGGGGTTCCCACCATCCCTGTGCTGAGTTCCCGGGTCTGTACACCCGCTGTGCCCATTATGAGGGGTTCCCACCATCCCTGTGCTGAGTTCCCGGGTCTGTACACCCGCTGTGCCCATTATGAGGGGTTCCCACCATCCCTGTGCTGAGTTCCCGGGTCTGTACACCCGCTGTGCCCATTATAAGGGGTTCCCACTATCCCTGTGCTGAGTTCCCGGGTCTGTATACCCGCTGTGCCCATTATGAGGGGTTCCCACCATCCCTGTGCTGGGTGAAGATGAGCGGACGCAGAATAATAAGGAGATAAATAAGAGAATGAATAAAACTCCACATGAAAGTCGTGTTGTTTGGCGTGTTGTACTTCTCACACCTTGGCGTTGTTTATTTTCCTCTGTGTGTAAATGAAATGGCGGCGATGAGCGGCAGGCGGCGGCTGTGGCGGTGGGAATGTTGCGCGGCTGTATTAGAAGATGTTTATCTAATCCTTTTTGTTCCAGGAGACACTAATGAATCGGTTACCTGATTTGGCTCAGTCGCTCCCATCTGATTATACGCGGCGCGGTGTGTGAGCGGCCGCGTCTCCACCTGAACTCCTCGCTTTTATTAAAAGTGCGCCAATCCTTCGCTTCTTTCTTTTTTTTTTGCTTCATGTGTGACGGGGGGCGGGGGTGTGAGAGATTGTTTGTTTTTATTAATGTGCGTAGGAATAAGACTACTGACAGATGTAAACTCCGACTGGAGAACACTGGGGGGGTTGGGAACGCTCTGCCTATCATTCACAACTGACGTTTTCTTAAATGAAATCCTCATTGATGCTGATCTCCTGCAGTCCATTTGCAGCCACTTCTTTTCTATGTCTCTCTGCTGGGTCCCTAGCTTGGCACTCCAGATACTTCTCAAGCTTCACCCCACTGGACTGCTCGGTCCCTGGCTTGGCACTCCAGATACTCCTCAAGCATCACCTCCGCTGGTTGGGTACCTGGCTTGGCACTCCACATACTCCTCAAGCATCACCTCCGCTGGTTGGGTCCCTGGCTTGGCACTCCAGATACTCCTCAAGCGTCATCTCCGCTGGTTGAGTCCCTGGCTTGGCACTCCAGATACTCCTCAAGCGTTACCCTACTGGCCTGCTCAGTCCCTGGCTGGGCACTCCAAATACTCCTCAAGTGTCACCTCCGCTGATTGGGTCCCTGGCTTTGCACTCCAGATACTTCTCAAGCTTCACCCCACTGGACTGCTCGGTCCCTGGCTTGGCACTCCAGATACTCCTCAAGCATCACCTCCGCTGGTTGGGTACCTGGCTTGGCACTCCACATACTCCTCAAGCATCACCTCCGCTGGTTCGGTCCCTGGCTGGGCACTCCAGATACTCCTCAAGCGTCACCTCCGCTGGTTGAGTCCCTGGCTTGGCACTCCAGATACTCCTCAAGCGTCACCCTACTGGCCTGCTCAGTCCCTGGCTGGGCACTCCAAATACTCCTCAAGTGTCACCTCCGCTGATTGGGTCCCTGGCTTGGCACTTCAGATACTCCTCAAGCGTCACCCTACTGGCCTACTCAGTCCCTGGCTGGGCACTCCAAATACTCCTCAAGTGTCACCTCCACTGGTTGGGTCCCTGGCTTGGCACTCAAGATACTTCTCAAGGTTCACCCCACTGGCCAGCTCGGTCCCTAGCTTGGCACTCAAGATACTTCTCGAACTTCACCCCACTGGCCTGCTCGGTCCCTAGCTTGGCACTCAAGATACTTCTCAAGTTCCACCCCACTGGCCAGCTCGGTCCCTAGTTTGGCACTCAAGATACTTCTCAAGCTTCACCCACTGGCCAGCTCGGTCCCTAGCTTGGCACTCAAGATACTTCTCAAGCTTCACCCCACTGGCCAGCTCGGTCCCTAGCTTGGCACTCAAGATAGTTCTCAAGCTTCACCCCACTGGCCAGCTCGGTCCCTAGTCTGGCACTCAAGATACTTCTCAAGCTTCATCCCACTGGCCAGCTCGGTCCCTAGCTTGGCACTCAAGATACTTCTCAAGCTTCATCCCGCTGGCCAGCTCGGTCCCTGGCTTGGCACTCAAGATACTTCTCAAGGTTCACCCCACTGGCCAGCTCGGTCCCTAGCTTGGCACTCAAGATACTTCTCAAGCTTCACCCCACTGGCCAGCTCAGTTCCTAGCTTGGCACTCAAGATATTTCTCAAGCTTCACCCTACTGGCCTGCTCGGCCCCTAGCTTGGCACTCAAGATACTTCTCAAACTTCACCCCACTGGCCAGCTCAGTTCCTAGCTTGGCACTCAAGATATTTCCCAAGCTTCACCCCACTGGCCAGCTCGGTCCCTGGCTTGGCACTCAAGATACTTCTCAAGGTTTAGCCCACTAGCCTGCTTGGTCCCTAGCTTGGCACTTAAGATACTTCTCAAACTTCACCCCACTGGCCAGCTCGGTCCCTAGCTTGGCACTCAAGATACTTCTCAAGCTTCACCCCACTGGCCTGCTCGGTCCCTAGCTTGGCACTCAAGATACTTCTCAATCTTCACCCCACTGGCCAGCTCGGTCCTTGGCTTGGCACTCAAGATACTTCTCAAGCTTCACCCCACTGGCCAGCTCGGTCCCTAGTTTGGCACTCAAGATACTTCTCAAGCTTCACCAAACTGACCAGCTCGGTCCCTGGCTTGGCACTCAAGATACTTCACAAGCTTCACCCCACTGGCCAGCTCGGTCCCTGGCTTAGCACTCAAGATACTTCCTAAGCTTCACCCCACTGGCCTGCTCGGCCCCTAGCTTGGCACTCAAGATTCTTCTCAAGCTTCACCCCACTGGCCAGCTTGGTCCCTGGCGTGGCACTCAAGATACTTCTCAAGGTTTACCCCACTGGCCTGCTCGGTCCCTAGCTTGGCACTCAAGATACTTCTCGAACTGCACCCCACTGGCCAGCTCAGTCCCTGGCTTGGCACTCAAGATACTTCTCAAGGTTTAGCCCACTGGCCTGCTTGGTCACTAGCTTGGCACTCAAGATACTTCTCAAGCTTCACCCCACTGGCCAGCTCGGTTCCTAGCTTGGCACTCAAAATACTTCTCGAACTTTACCCCACTGGCCAGCTCGATCCCTAGCTTGGCACTCAAGATACTTCTCAAGCTTCACCCCACTGGCCTGCTTGGTCCCTAGCTTGACACTCAAGATACTTCTCAAGCTTCACCCCACTGGCCTACTCGGTCCCTAGCTTGACGCTCAAGATACTTCTCAATCTTCACCCCACTGGCCAGCTCGGTCCCTGGCTTGGCACTCAAGATACTTCTTAAGATTCACCCCACTGGCCAGCTCGATCCCTAGCTTGGCACTCAAGATACTTCTCAAGCTTCACCCCACTGGCCAGCTCGGGTACCTAGTGTTGCACTTAATATACTTCTCAAGCTTCACCCCACTGGCCAGCCCGGTCCTTGGCTTGGCACTCAAGATACTTCCCAAGCTTCACCCCACTGGCCAGCTTGGTCCCTGGCTCGGCACTCAAGATACTTCTCAAGGTTCACCCCACTGGCCTGGTTGGTCCCTAGCTTGGCACTCAAGATACTTCTTAAGCCTCACCCCACTGGCCTGCTCGGTCCCTAGCTTGGCACTCAAGATACTTATCAAGCTTCACCCCACTTGCCAACCCTGTCCTTGGCTTGGCACTCAACATACTTCTCAAGCTTCACTCCACTGGCCAGCTCGGTCCCTGGCTTGGCACTCAAGATACTTCTCAAGGTTCACCCCACTGGCCTACTCGGTCCCTAGCTTGGCACTCAAGATACTTCTCAAGCATCACCTCCACTGGTTGGGTCCCTGGCTTGGCACTCCAGATACTCCTCAAGCGTCACCTCCGCTGGTTGGATCCTTGGCTTGGCACCCCAGATGCTCCTCAAGCGTCACCTCCGCTGGTTGGGTCCCTGGCTTGGCACCCACTGAAGTTTCCAGATTCTTCACCATCCCCGGTTGGTGAGAATACTGCTCCGGTACTTGCTTCAGCTACTCACTGTGGTCTCTGGTAATATAGTGGTTGGCCCCTTAGTGGCGACAGCTTCTACTCTACCTCCGACCACAAGAGGTTCTCTGGCCGGCAGAACCGTCACTTCTAGTTGAACTGCAATCTGTAAACCCAGCCCTGCTCTGCTCTTTTACTTCTGGATAGGCTCTCCGACAGCCTAGCAGCCAGGTGTGCCCAGGATAGGCCCAATCTCCAGCCAAACAAGCCGGGCAATACAACACAGGTCCACCCAGAAAGCCGTTCAGGCACAGAACCCCCGATCACCTGACTCCATCCAAATATATTGGTTCTCCCAGCAGGTCAAGGGATTCAAGAAAATGCCCATAGGCTAAAATACCCCAAATAATCCTAATCTGTCCTTGCACTGCCCTTCTTATATTTAAAGCAAAGTTCCACCCTAAAATGGAACTTCCGTTTTTTGGAATCCTGCCCCCCTCCAGTGTCACATTTGGCACCTTTCAGGGGGAAGAAGGAGCAGACACCTGTGTAATTCAGGTATTTGCTCCCACTTCTGGGCATAGAAAGCCGCAGTATCCGCGGATATCTACGCCATGTCCAACCCCTCCTCTGTCCCCCCCCCCACTGTTTTCTGGGAGACACGCAGGTCCCAGAACACAGCAGGGACCATTCAGATCGTGCATGCGCAGTAGGGAACCAGGAAGTGAAGCCGCAAGGCTTTACTTTCTGATTCCCTTACCGAAGATGACGGCGCCTCCACCCGAGAGCCGACTATTAATAGATAGATAGATAGATAGATAGATAGATAGATGAAATAACATAAACACAATGGCCCGGATTCCGCTAGATTTGCGCATTTATTACGGAGGCGCAGGGCAACCATTTTGCCCTGCGCCCCCGCAATTTTTTTGCGCTGCCCTCGATTCACGGAGCAAAAGCTCCGTAAATTGCGCGGGCGCGCCGGCAAAATGCCCGGCGCAAGCGCGCGCAATTTAAATGATCCCGTAGGGGGCGGGAATCATTTAAATTAGGCGCGTTCCCGCGCCGATCGTAGAGCGCATGCTCCGTCGGGAAACTTTCCCGACGTGCATTGCGGCAAATGACGTCGCAAGGACGTCATTTGCTTCAAAGTGAACGTGAATGGCGTCCAAATTTCGCGATGCGGGAACGACGGGTATACGTAGCATTGGCTGCCCCTGCTAATAGCAGGGGCAGCCTTACGCAAAAACCGCCGTACGGAAACGACGTAAATTGCGTACGCAGGGCTCGCGCAACGTTGTGAATCGGTGTTAGTATGCAATTTGCATACTATACGCTGAGCACAACGGGAACGCCACCTAGCGGCCATCGCAAGAATGCAGCCCAAGATATGCGGGCAAAAGAGCCTTATGCCACGCAGATCTTAGGCTGCAGTCGGCGTAACGAGGTTTCTGAATCAGGAGCACTCGTTACGCCGGGGCAAGTAAGCAATTGCGCTGTGTAACCTATGGTTACGCAGGCGCAATTGCTTCTTGAATCCACCCCATTGAAACTTATATGAGATTTTAGTGATTTTCTGTCACATACAGGGGCAATATAAATGGTAACTCCGCTGTTGTGGAAAGAAATATAGAAAATTAATAATAAATAGTATAGAATATAGAATTACACATGTCATGCTTTCATTTATTGTTTTAATAAAATTACTTGTACATTTCTCTCTGAAAAGCGGCATTTTTTATATAAAATCCAATACACAATGGCAACCTGGAGGTCCCCTCCAAACATGTCATTTCCTGGTTGTGTGAAGGACTCTGCACTCAGATACCAGTCAGGCTTTAGGCATCCTCTGCAATACAAATTTCAGTTTTGGTGAGCTCTGGGCAAAATGAAAAAAAGGACATATATGATACAGTCTGTCAGGAGCATGTTTTTCTGATCCCAAGTGTAATATATATTTATTACCCGTTGGTCCTGCCCGTGAGTCTGTTTTTTTTGCAACATACGTGATCCTGCACTTCCAAGTCTGGGGTGTGCGCACCACGGGCGACTCGCTCCCGCTGTGATTGGACAGAGCGGAAGCCATTCAGCGGGTCGGGCGGAGTCGAAGTCTGCTGGGACCGTCCAATTGTTCAGGAGAGAAGCAGAACAGCGATCTGCCTATGTAAATAAGGCAGGTCGCTGTTTTTGCCAATAGGGAAGGTAGTGATCTAGTGCTAAGCAGGAACACGGATCTCTGTCTTCCCATAGAACAAGCACCTCCCCCCACACAGTTAGTAAGCACTGCCTAAGGACACATTTAACCCTTTGACCCCCCCCCCCCTGTAAAGCCCTTCTCTGACAGTGTCATTAGTACAGTGACAGTGCATATAGTGTGGAGTATATAGTGTGTGGAGTATATAGTGTGGAGTATAGAGTGTGGAGTATATAGTGTGGAGTATATAGTGTGTGGAGTATATAGTGTGGAGTATATAGTGTGGAGTATATAGTATGGAGTATATAGTGTGTGGAGTATATAGTGTGGAGTATAGAGTGTGGAGTATATAGTGTGGAGTATATAGTGTGTGGAGTATATAGTGTGTGGAGTATATAGTGTGGAGTATATAGTGTGGAGTATATAGTGTGGAGTTTATAGTGTGGAGTATATAGTGTGGAGTATATAGTGTGGAGTTTATAGTGTGGAGTATATAGTATGGAGTATATAGTGTGGAGTATACAGTGTGGAGTATAGAGTGTGGAGTATATAGTGTGGAGTATATAGTGTGGAGTATATAGTGTGGAGTTTATAGTGTGGAGTATATAGTATGGAGTATATAGTGTGGAGTATACAGTGTGG